>NW_028319834.1:142500-145000 GCF_062004578.1 Staurois parvus
GCGAGCTGTGAATTCAGCAGCCAGCCAATGGACAGCTCTAATGTATGAATAATAGGTGTGACAGCTGCAGTTTCGGTCCGACAACGGAACTGCTTGACAGCTGTAATTGTGAAGTACTCTTGCATACAATATTAGTTAAACACTTAACAGAAGTACGCTTGGCTGGGTTTGAATGTATTATACAATTAAACATGATACCAGTCTCCACATGTGAAACGTATTTATTGAAGAAAAAAAAAAATGCCTAAAAATGCTCATAGAGAACAGAAGTTCATATAAAAAAATCATATAAAAAAAAATGTAAAAGGTTAGATTTAAAATTGTTTAATAAATAAATAAATATATAAATAAATAAATTACATAAATAAAATAGATTTTGTGCAAAAAAATGAAAAAAATAAAAAAAAACACATTAAAACAGCTAAATATTTTACAGGACACCATCTTCCCAAAAATAAAATCTACAGTTATCAACATATGGAATTTTATAATAAATTCTGCTTTCTCATTCTATTGAGTATACGGAGATCTTAAAGGGTAACTAGAATGTAGTATGTTGAAGTTTTCAGTCCTTAGATGCGGTGGCTGCATTCACTTTGCTTTTCTTTTTTTTCATGTTAAGGACATTTTCAGCAAGTACAGAAATGATCTGTTTATCCTGCCAGAAATGCAGTGTACTTCCTGTGCTCTGCACCAATATCTTCTGTGAGCTACCAATAGCACCGCTCCCTCTGTGATGGAAATGAAGAGAAAAGACCATGTTAGTCTATATCAGGAGAGCAGCCAAGGGTGACAACCATGACTTCCTCCCTAGATACAGTGGAAGAAGGATGTAGCCGCTGAGGGACAGGAAGTGTGTTATTTACAGGATCACCGGGTGAAAATAAAACAAAGTACGCTTGAAAAAAGAAAACCAACGCAGACACCACAACAAGGACTAGCAAGCCACATTATATTACCAGGGTTCAATAAATCCCAGGTGCCGTCCCACATGGAAGAAAAATATATTTGAAACATATTTAAAAAATATTCTTCCCAAATATATTTGACATGCTACAATTTTGGCCACCCCACTCAGAGACCCCCCCCCCCATTATATTTGAGTCCCTTCATATTAGCACCCCACTCAGAGACCCCCCTCCCCATTAGATTAGAGTCCCTTCAAATTAGCACCCCTCTTAGAGACCCCCCATTATATTTGAGTCCCTTCATATTAGCACCCCTCTTACAGACCCCCCTCCCCATTAGATTAGACGCCCTTCATATTAGCACCCCTTTTAGAGACCCCCCTCCCCATTAGATTAGAGTCCCTTCATATTAGTACCCCCCTTAGAGACCCCCCTCCCCATTAGATTAGAGTCCCTTCATATTAGCACTTCACTCAGAGACCTCCCTCCCCATTAGATTAGACTCCCTTCATATTAGCACCCCTCTTAGAGACCCCCCCCATTAGATTAGAGTCCCTTCATATTACCACCCCACTCAGAGACCCCCCATTAGATTAGACTCCCTTCATATTAGCACCCCTCTTAGAGACCCCCTATTAGATTAGAGTCCCTTCATATTAGCACCCCTCTTAGAGACCCCCCCCATTAGATTAGAGTCCCTTCATATTAGCACCCCTCTTAGAGACCCCCCCATTAGATTAGAGTCCCTTCATATTAGCACCCCACTCAGAACCCCCCATACCCATTAGATTAGACTCCCTTCATATTAGCACCCCTCTTAGAGACCCCCTATTAGATTAGAGTCCCTTCATAATAACATCCCGCTTAGAGACCCCCCATTAGATTAGAGTCCCTTCATATTAGCACCCCTCTTAGAGACCCCCCATTAGATTAGACTCCCTTCATATTAGCACCCCTCTTAGAGACCCCCTATTAGATTAGAGTCCCTTCATAATAACATCCCCCTTAGAGACCCCCCATTAGATTAGAGTCCCTTCATATTAGCACCCCTCTTAGAGACCCCCTCCCCATTAGATTAGAGTCCCTACATATTAGCACCCCTCTTAGAGACCCCCCCATTAGAGTCCCTACATATTAGCACCCCTCTAAGAGACCCCCCTCCCAATTAGATTAGAGTCCCTTATTATTAGCACCCCACTCAGAGACTCCCCATTATACCGGAGTCCCCTTCTATCAGTGACCCCCTTTAGAGATCAGCGGTTGGTCACCTCTGTTGCTGAAAATAAAGCCCCGCCAGTCACAAAAAAAAATGTCTCCTAACTGCCCTAGCTGACTTCTAGATTCACAGCACACGTGTCACGCCTGATATTACATGTTTGGTTTTGGGGTTAGATACACTTTAATGCTCAACTCTAGACTCCGCCCTCTGCCCTCCAGTGCCCCCCCACCCCCACTGTATATTTTTTTAATTTTTTTTTTACTTACCTGCAGGGTCCCCTCATTTTTCTGATCTTCTCCTAATAATGGGAAGACCTTGGGGGCGGCACGCCATCCGTGTACGTCGTTCAGCTCGCTCCAGGTTGGCGGCACAC
>NW_028319834.1:307500-335000 GCF_062004578.1 Staurois parvus
TTTTAAGGGCAGGACAGCTGTCAGCAACACATCCAATATCATCATACTGATTGGAGTCAAGGTTGGCTCACTCCTGGCTCCAATTAGCTCTGGGAGAAGTCATTAAGCTAGGGCCTCACATACTTTTTCCTCCCTGCACTGTGAATGTTTACATGTTATGTGCAATTAAACCATGGCAACATCTAATGTTTGTGTAGTATTATGTTCAGCAGACTGTGTTCTTCTATTGTTGTGACTTAGATGACGTTCAGAGCACATTTTATGCCCAATTCATGCAAAACTCCACGTAATCCCAAGGGGTTCACATACTTTTTCTTGCAACTGTATATATAATTATATAGTGATCAAAAATTAAAAAAAACAATACATTCTACTTTCTGTTGTAAAACATGTCCAATAAAAGAAAAGAATATACATTTCTTCATAAATTGAGACCAAAATGTATTCTGCTACATATATTTGGTAAAAAACAAACAAACCAAAAAAAAAACCAATGAGTGTATATTAATTGGTTTATGTAAAAATGATATCATCTACAAATGTTGGTATATATACTGAAATTTACATAATTATAGATGCTATACTAACAATGGTGGTGATCAGCCACTTATAGTGGGACTGTGATAGTGCGGCAGGCAATCTGGTACTAACAGACACTGGCTGGGAGGGGCACTAACTCACTGACACTGACATTACTAGTGACACTAATACAGTGATCTGATATATACTGTACACTGGAATGATACTCGCTTGGAAAGCTGAATGGGCAGCAGGTGGTTAAGGAGATTTTCCTTCTTGTTTTGTTCCTGTGACACCTGTAAAAAAATGTCGACTTCTGGAATCCCCGGTGCAGGAAGGCACAGACAGCCATAATTACATTGGCCAAAGTTCTATCTCTATCCTGTACTACTGATACAGTTTTTTGTCTGCATCTCCATTGGAGAGATTTTGTCTCACTTCCTGTCCTGACAAGAATTGACTGATTGCAACAAAAAGCCTAAGAGAGGCGCTGACCCTCTCAGCTATTAGTATTGTGGTCCCTTTGTATTGTTGAGTACTCAGGGGTTCTCACTCATGTAGGGTGAGGGGTTCCGGGGTAGTCTGGTTGGAGAGGAGGCTTGGAGTACTTTCTGGATTGGTACATCCTTATTAGAGACCTGGAATTTCACAGGTTTGAAACGTTTTGGGAGGGAATAACTTCCAGACCCAGATTATAGGGACTTTGGTCCTGAAGGGGTTAGCCCAGGTGCATTGGAGTCCAGAAAAGGAAACAGTTGGCACTTGTCTGTGAGAGAGTGAGGAGGACACACTTGACTGAGAAGGATGGACTAGCTTGGGACTGAGACAATGTCCTGAACTGTGAAAGCCTCGTCTTTTAGACCCTGAAGCAGACAGGAAACCCCAAACCCCAGTGTGGGACTGGTGTAGTGGAGGTGAGCCGTATTCTTGCCTTCCATTTTACCAGAGTTGTGGACTATTTGTTTTCTGGATTGTTTGCAAGTCCAATAAAGACTGTCACTTTTATATGTGGCTGGAGGTGATCCTGAGCTCTCGTATCACGCCCTTTTCCAAAATCATATTAAATGTTTTGATTTCAGTTGGGCTTCAATAATTTTACACAATTGGTAAAAAAAACAGCCGAAGTCCTGATGGTCTACAAATATACACTATAGTGCTAAAAGTATTGGCCCCGCCCTCCCAATCATGTGATTCAGGTGTTCCAATCCCCTCCATGGACACAGGGGTATACAATCAAGCCTCTAGGCATGCAGACTGCTTCTACAAACATTGGTGAAAGAATGGGTCGCTCTCAGGAGCTCAGTGACTCCAAGCGTGGTCCCGTGATAGGTGGTCACCTGGGCAATAAGTCCATCCATGACATTTCCTGGCTACTAAATATTCCACGCTCAACTGTTAGTGGGATTATAACAAAGTGGAAGCAACTGGGAACAACAGCCACTCAGCCACCAAGTGGTAGGCCACGTCACATGACAGAGTGGGGTCAGCACATGCTGAAGCGCACAGTGCGCAGAAGTCACCAACTGTCTGCAGAGTCAATAGCTAAAGACCTCCAAACTTGGTGTGGCCTTCAGATGAGCCCAACAACAGTGCGTAGAGCTTCATGGAATGGGTTTCCATGGCCGAGCAGCTGCATCCAAGCCTTCCATCACCAAGTGCAACGCAAAGCATCGGATGCCGTGGTGTAAAGCATGCCGCCACTGGACTCCAAAGCAATGGAGACGTGTTCTCTGAAGTGACCAATCACGCTTCTCCCTATGGTAATCCGATGGATGTGCCTGAGTTTGGAGGTTGCCAGGAGAATGGTGCTTGGGGTTCTTTTTCAGGGTTTGGGCTTGGCCCCTTAGCTCCTGTGAAGGGAACTCTTGAGGCGTTGCCATGTCAAGATATTTTGGGCAATCTGATGGATCCATCTGGCAATCTGATGGATGTGTCTAGGTTTGGCGGTTGCCAGGAGAACGGTACTTGCCTGACTGCATTGTGCCAAGTCTAAAGTTTAATGGAGGGTGATTATGGTGTGGGGTTGTATTTCAGAGGTTGGGCTTGGCCCCCTAGTTCCAGTGAAGGGAACTCTTAAGGCGACATTTTGGACAATTTCATGCCCCCCAACTTTGTGGGAAGAGTTTGGGGATGGCCCCTTCCTGTCCCAACATGACTGCACACCAGTGCACAAAGCAAGGTCCATAAAGACATGGAGGAGCCAGTTTGGGGTGGAGGAACTTGACTGGCCTGCACAGAGTCCTGACCTCAACCCCATAGAACACCTTTGGGATGAATTAGAGCGGAGACTGCGAGCCAGGCCTCCTCCCCCGACATCAGTGCCTGACCTGACAAATGTGCTTCTGGAAAAATGGTCCAACCTTCCCATAGACACCCTCCTAAACCTTGTGGACGGCCTTCCCAGAAGAGTTGAAGCTGCAAAGGGCGGGGCCAACTCAATATTGAACCCTACGGACTAAGACTGGGAGGCCATTAAAGGTCATGTGCGGGGAAAAGGGCGGGGCCAACTCAGTATTGAACCCTACTGACTAAGACTGGGGGACCATTAAAGGTCATGTGCGGGGAAAGGGCGGGGCCAACTCTATACTGAACCCTACGGACTAAGACTGGGGGGCCATTAAAGGTCATGTACGGGGAAAGGGCGGGGCCAACTCAATATTGAACCCTACGGACTAAGACTGGGGGGCCATTAAAGGTCAGGTGCGGGGGAAAGGGCGGGGCCAACTCAATATTGAACCCTACGGACTAAGACTGGGAGGCCATTAAAGGTCAGGTGCGGGGGAAAGGGCGGGGCCAACTCAATATTGAACCCTACGGACTAAGACTGGGAGGCCATTAATGTTCATGTTCGTGCTTATTCTTTTTCTTTTTTCTTTTTTTGCTTAATCTTTTATTTTTCATACTTATTTCTTTAGCCGGACTTTAGTTTCAGTCGCTTGTTGTTCGGTGTAGCTTTTTTTTAAAGTAAATCCCATAAACGGGTATTTTTCTGCTAAGAACACATCACAAAAAAAAAAGCTTCCTTAGATGTTACGCCGCCACTTCCAGGAAATGAAAAAAAGTTAAATGGCAGTTCTAAAAAAAATCAGACCGTCTTCGGCCCGTTTAATCAGAAATGCAAAAACCAAAAATAATAAATGAAATAAATAAATAGATGGAGGAAGGTCCTGTGTAGGTTATTGCTTCCCTGGGGCAGATCAAACTTGCATGACTGTCATTTATGTATTCCATACCCAAACTTTAGAACGACCTTGCCGAGGACGACACAATCTCTACATGGGAACTGCCGAGCCCATTAAAATTCCACTTAGAACGGCAAATTTCCACTTCTTAAGAACGTTTCGGAGTCATTTACAAGACCAACATTAGCGCAGAGACAGAAAAATAAATGCTCTACGGGGCAGCGCAGTGGCTGAATGGTTAGTACTTCCGCCTGGCAGTACCAGAGTTCTGGGTTCAAATCCCAACCATAGTACCACCTGCCTGGAGTTTGCATGTTCTCCCTGTGCCTGCGTGGATTTCCTTCGGGACCTTCGGTTTCCTCCTACACTCCAAAGGCATGCTGGGAGGTTAATTGGCTCCTGTCTAAATTGTACCTAGTATGTGTACGCATGAATGTGAGTTAGGGACCTTAGATTGTATGCTCCTCGGGGGCGGGGACTGATGTGAATGTACAATATATATATGTAAAGCGCTGTGTACATTTACAGGACCCTATAAGTACCTGTAATAAATAAAGTGTCCACAGCCACATGGAAGAAAAAATATATTTAAAAAATATTCTTCCCAAATATATTGACCTATATTTGAAATGCTACAGTTTGGGCCATATTCAAATTTAGGTATGTATAGGGTTTAAAAAGTGCCTTGAGGGGACTTGGGAGGGTGTGGGGGGGGGAAGGGTAGGATTTTGGGAGTGGGTGTCAGAAACATAGTGGCAACAGCTAAAATTCTGCTTTTTTACAGAAAATTTGGGGTGATCTCATTAGATCTTTCATGATATCCCATATGGAAGAGAAATATATTTCCAATATAAAATAAAAAGAATAAGCAAATAAAGGAAAAAAATAAAAAGAATAAGCAAATAAAGAAGCAATAAAATAAATAAGCAAATAAAGAAAACATAAAAAGTATAAGCAAATGAAGAAAAAAAAATAAAAAGAATAAACAAATAAAGAAAAATAAAAAGAATAAACAAATATAGAAAAAAATAAAATGAATAAGCAAATAAAGAAAAAATAAAAAGAATAAGCAAATAAAGGAAAAAAATAAAAAGAATAAGCAAATAAAGAAAACATAAAAAGAATAAGCAAATAAAATAAAAAGAATAAGCAAATAAAGGAAAAAATAAAAAGAATTAGCAAATAAAGAAAACATAAAAAGAATAAGCAAATAAAGAAAAAAAAATAAAAAGAATAAGCAAATAAAGGAAAAAATAAAATGAATAAGCAAATAAAGGAAAAAATAAAATGAATAAGCAAATAAAGAAAAAAGAAAAAGAAAATGCAAATAAAGAAAAAAAATAAAAAGAATAAGCCAATTAAGGAAAAATAAAAAGAATAAGCAAATAAAGAAAAAATAAAAAGAATAAACAAAAAAAGAAAAAATATGAAAAGAATAAGCAAATAAAGGAAAAAAAAAAGAATAAACAAATAAAGAAAAAAGAATAAGCAAATAAAGAAAAAAAAATAAAAAGAATATACAAATAAAGGAAAAAGAATAAGCAAATAAAGAAAAAAAATAAAAAGAATAAGCAAATAAAGGAAAAAATAAAAAGCAGCATTGCTGCAATATTTACTGTAAAATTCAGAGTTGTCCGGTGTAGTACTTATTTTCAGCCACAAGATGTAGGGAGCAGGGTAGGAAGTGAGCCCCAGAGCCCCAGCCAAGCTGATGCTGACATTTGGAGGGTCTTCAGAGGGCCGCACACCTTTATGTACGTAAGCTGTTTTTTCATGTGCCTGAATTTAGGCGCACTGGTAAATGTGAGTGTATTTTAATATTTTTAATAAAGGTATACCCATATGGAAGAGAAATATATTTTCAATATATTTAGAAAAAATATATTTTTTTAAATATATTTTGCAGATATTTTTGAACATCTAAAAAAAATGCATTTAAACATAGATTTTTAAATATACTTGAAAATGCATTCCAAAGTATACTTTGAAATATGTTTCAGCATGTTTTCTGAATATATTTTTAATAATATATTCACAAATATATTGAAATATATCTTTGAAATATATTGAATACGGCCAAAATTGTAGCATTTGAAATATATGTCAATATATTTGGGAAGGTCATATAAAGAATGTATTTTAAAAATATATTTAAAACACTGTTATTGGACATATTTTGATGTTTGGTATTGATTTTTTTTTTAGAATATATATTTTTTTCATGATGAAATTGGACATTTAATTTGTTTGATAAAATAAGTTTATAGTGTACTTGGACAGAGGGGTGGCGGTGGACGTGGTATACTTGGACAGAGGGGTGGCGGTGGATGTGGTATACTTGGACAGAGGGGTGGTGGTGGATGTGGTATACTTGGACAGAGGGGTGGCTGTGGACGTGGTATACTTGGACAGAGGGGTGGCGGTGGACGTGGTATACTTGGACAGAGGGGTGGCGGTGGACGTGGTATACTTGGACAGAGGGGTGGCTGTGGACGTGGTATACTTGGACAGAGGGGTGGCGGTGGATGTGGTATACTTGGACAGAGGGGTGGTGGTGGACGTGGTATACTTGGACAGAGGGGTGGCGGTGGACGTGGTATACTTGGACAGAGGGGTGGTGGTGGATGTGGTATACTTGGACAGAGGGGTGGCTGTGGACGTGGTATACTTGGACAGAGGGGTGGCGGTGGACGTGGTATACTTGGACAGAGGGGTGGCGGTGGACGTGGTATACTTGGACAGAGGGGTGGCTGTGGACGTGGTATACTTGGACAGAGGGGTGGTGGTGGATGTGGTATACTTGGACAGAGGGGTGGTGGTGGACGTGGTATACTTGGACAGAGGGGTGGCGGTGGACGTGGTATACTTGGACAGAGGGGTGGCAGTAGACGTGATATACTATGACAGAGGGGTGGTGGTGGATGTGATATACTTGGACAGAGGGGTGGCGGTGGACGTGGTATACTTGGACAGAGGGGTGGCGGTGGATGTGGTATACTTGGACAGAGGAGTGGCGGTGGATGTGGTATACTTGGACAGAGGGGTGGCGGTGTTATACTTGGACAGAGGGGTGGTGGTGGATGTTGTATACTTGGACAGAGGGGTGGCAGTGGGTGTGTTATACTTGGACAGAGGGGTGGCGGTGGGCGTGTTATACTTGGACAGAGGGGTGGTGATGGACATGGTATACTTGGACAGAGGGGTGGCGGTGGACGTGGTATACTTGGACAGAGGGGTGGCGGTGGATGTGGTAATCTTGGACAAAGGGTGGCGGTGGATGTGGTATACTTGGACAGAGGGGTGGCGGTGGATGTGGTAATCTTGGACAAAGGGTGGCGGTGGATGTGGTATACTTGGACAGAGGGGTGGCAGAGGATGTGGTATACTTGGATTTTGCAAAAGCATTTGACAGAGTTCCCCACACATGGCTAATGTGTAAAGACAAGGGTCCCTTCATCCAATCAACCTCTGTGGTCCAGTTGGAAGGCCATATGAGTCCTATTGATCTCCAAGCTCTTCTGTAGACCCCACCTGCCTATCATAAAGGTTCCTCAGACCCTAGCGATCTCGCTAGTTCACTTATGAGACAACGTGACATCTGCCTTAGATCCAAATATTCTGCACCCATGACCCATTTCTTTGGGTCCCTGGCCTTCCCACCGGGTCTACACATTCTAGGATTTGGGACCTAGTTTAAACACGAACACGGGACACTGCCCATGTCCTCCAAGTGGATCCATCCTTGACATCTGAAACTTCCCCTGTAGCATCTCCATCTACTCCATCACAGTGGCTGCAGAGACAGCAAGTTGTGATTATGTCTGCTCCTTTCCTTCCGTATCGGACAGGGATCCAGTGCCTGCTGTGTCCGATCGCTGTACGGAACCTCTGTGTGAGGTTCCAATCGTGATCACTGATTGGTCAACCAGTGATCACATGAATAGTAGTACACAAGATGTCACTTCTTGACACCATTGCTTACTACGTGTGAAATCTGTGAATTTCTGGAGCTCGCTGTGTCCGGCGGACACAGCAGAACACCGATCGCTGCACGGGACCTCTGTGTGAGGTCCTGATCATGTGATCACTGATTGGCCAATCAGTGATCACATGAATAGGTGTAAGCAAGATGTCATGTCTGACATCACTGCTTACTAAAAAAAAATGTAAAATCTGTAAATGATCACAGAGATCACATGGTACAGGGCTATTCACAACAGCCTTGTACCATGGGACAAGCTGTGACCAATAAAAGCTCTCACAGTATTTCTCAATGGCTGCAGGAATGCAGCCAGAAAGAAGGAGAAATTATTGCTTTTACAGCCTTTATAAGCCCCATGAGTTGTCAGTCCGCCCCTGGTGGCAAGAGAGATTTTATGGGTTAGAATAAAGAACTTTTGCCAATCCGAAGTGGCCATAGCATGTTGGAGCTCTGTGTCCCAAACTTGCATGTATGGGGGGTTCAGGAAAAACGAATAGTTAGGAGACTACATGACTAGGAGGGTTGTCCTGTAGGAGCATAGATTAAAATTCTGTTGGTTTAGCAAGAATGTCCGATACCAGGGCCGGACTGACAACTGATGGGGCCCCCCCAGGCAATAGGGGATCATGGGGCCCCTGTGTCCTTGCCCAAACTCAAAAAAGCCTATGAAAAAGGTACCAGGGGCATCTCATGGGGCCCCCTACTGACCCCGGGCCCTCAGGCAGTGCCCGAGTTTCCAAATGGTCAGTCCGCCCCTGGAATGTTTTGCTATATACTCCCTTGCTCCATCGGTTCACCTCTACACAACCTGACCGTATGTACCGTTCTCTATACCTCACTTTCATCATAATGATAAAAACAGATGGAACAAAAAAAATGGAGTTGGGCTGTAAGCAAGAATTTAGATTGACTTCAGCACATATGTGATCGGAATGAGGGGTGCTCAGTGCATCATTTATGTTATGAAAAAGCAAAAAAAAAATATATGTATTTTTTTATGATACATATATATGTATCATAATGATATGCACCTTATTGGTGCAAAAAAAAAAAAAAATCAGAAACTAACAATATTTATATTTAAAATTATGGTACTTTTTTTTGGGAAAAACTGTTTATAAAATCATGAGGAAATTAATACAGACACATTCAAATTTCCATCCATAAATGAAGTAGAGGTTGAAAACTTCAACGCATTTCGCACTTGGCATTGTCACAAAGAAAGAAGTTATCTGTGGAGTCCTATGGGCAGCAGTCTTTGGTCACATTTCTCATGTACACTAATGTCCTTAAAGCGAAATATAATAATAACAACACTAAGTGCAACAAATGTTACAAAAATGGGTTCTAATGTCAGTGATGCAGATTGTATGGTGCCCCCGATACCTTTCTCAAATATTCCTGCTATTTTCTCCCTTAACATCTTCCGTATTCTTTCCTGTCTGCCTCTATTCTTTTACCCGCTTCCCACCTTTTTGTATCCCCTTCTCCCCACCGCTCCTTCCCCTTCCCATCCCCATCCAGGACTGACCATTTGGGTACTCGGGCACTGCCCGAGGGCCCGGGGTCAGTAGGGGGCCCCATGAGATGCCCCTGGTACCTTTCATAGGCTTTTTTGGGTGTGGTTTGAGTGTGGGCGAGGACACAGTGGCCCCACGATCCCCTATTTCCCGGGGACCCCAAGAGTTGTCAGTCCGCCCCTGTCCCCATCCCTTCTCCCGCTCTCCGTACCCCTACATAACAATAAAATAATTGAGGATTTTATACAGCCCCAGTCCTCAATAAGCTGTATCCTTTCACCATTTCATTCTCTAGGGTCTTTGCTAAAAAAAAAAAAAAAAAAATCTACTGTATATGTATATACTGTATATATGTGTGTGTGTCTGTGTGTGTATATATATGTGTGTGTGTGTGTGTATATATATATATATATATATATATATACTGTATACTGTATATATGTGTGTGCGTGTGTATATATATATATATATACTGTATATATGTGTGTGTGTGTGTATATATATATATACTGTATATATGTGTGTGTGTATATATATATATATATATATATACTGTATATATTTTAATATATACCGGTATATACAATATATGTATATTTAAAAAATATATATATATGTATATATATTTTTAATATACCGGTATATATTAAAATATATACAGTATATATATATATATATATATATATATATATATATATATACATACACACACACACACATATATACAGTATATATATATATATACACACACACACACACATATATACAGTATATATATATATATACACACACACACACATATATACAGTATATATATATATATATATACACACACACACACACACATATATACAGTATATATATATATATATATACACACACACACACATATATACAGTATATATATATATATACACACACACACACATATATACAGTATATATATATATATATATATATATATAAGGCAGAGTTTATTAACATAACTACAAATAAACTGTCGAGCTGAACTTGAATCTTACTCATGAACAACCTATTTGGAGACGAGGATTTCTTTGCAAGACCAAGCATTTGCTGGCACGTTTGTTTACAGGTTTACATCAGTATTTTTTGCTGGAAAATTACTTGTAACCCTGAAACATTTTATATATATACAATATATGTATATTTAAAAAAAAAACAAATATATATATATATATATATATATTGTGGGAACTCGCTTCAACGTGGTAGACGCACACAGCTACTCGCTTTCTTTTTCAGGGCCTTTTTAGCCCACTTTTATTTAAATGAAAATGTCCCATAACATAATGCTTCCCACGCAGGGGTATCCACCAACAAAACAAAGATTCAGCCTCCTGGCTTGTACACAGTTCACTGTCTGTCTCCTGCAGACTCTTCCAAAATTATAGCCACTAGCACACAGCTAGTCTGGCTTCCACCTGACTCCAAGGCAGAGACCTCCCGTCTGCCAGGGTGGAGCCCTCCTGACTCAGTTTGCCGGGGTGGAGCCCAGAACTATGGTTAGGCCTCTACAAAAAGGCCTGCACACACCTGTGCAATCAGTGTGCTGGGGGTTCTCAAAACACGGACCCCGGATTGGAGATTTCATCCCTCCCAGATCTCTTTGAAATCTCCAGGCTCCAGATCCCAAAACAGACTTAATGAATATATGAGGAAACTGAAAAGCCAGTTTCCTCTGCAATACATCAACTCTCTGGAGCCCCTCAACCTGCCTGGTTGAGAATCCAGGGTTTTCAGCTTTATTTTGACCGTGGCAGGACACCGCACTGCCACAATATATATATATCACCAGCAATGCTCCCACTTTTCATCCATTACAGATTGGCATCAGAGGCTGGTCATCAGCTCTGAGGAAAGGGATTCGTCCCCAAAACACGTCAGCCATTTGACCGCACTGACAGTGAGGACACCTTGCCTGCCATTGTGGCCATTGTCATTTTTCTATGCTTTTTAGATACATGCTTCATTTGTAAGTATGTTTTTATTATTTTTTACTCTTTACAATAAATCTTGGATAATGCACTAGGTGTGTTCTCCACCTGTTTTTTATTTATATATATATATACAATGTTTGAGGGTTACAAGTCATGTTCCAGCAGAAAATACTGATGTAAACCTGTAAACAAACGTGCCGGCAAATGCTTGGTTTTGCAAAGAAATCCTCGTCTCCAAATAGGTTGTTCATGAGTAAGATACAAGTTCAGCTCGACAGTTTATTTGTAGTTATGTTAATAAACTCTGCCTTTAAATTAACAATATCTATATATATAATTTGTTTTTTTTCTTATGAAATAGTATTACTAGAAATTTTATATATACTGTATATATTTTAATACACATATATATATATATATATATATATACACAATATATGTATATTTAAAAAAAATTATATATATATATATATTTATTTTTTTAAATTTAAATATACACATATTGTGTATTTATATATATATATATATATATATATATATATATATTAAAATATATACAGTGTATATATATATATATATATATATATATATATAGTACTTGTAACCCTGAAACATTTTACATATATACAATATATGTATATTTAAAAACAAATATATATATTTATTTATTTATTTATTTTTTTTAATTTTAAATATACATATATTGTATATATATAAAATGTTTCAGGGTTACAAGTAATGTTCCAGCAAAAAAAATACTGATGTAAACCTGTAAACAAACGTGCCAGCAAACGCTTGGTCTTGCAAAGAAATCCTCGTCTCCAAATAGGTTGTTCATGAGTAAGATACAAGTTCAGCTCGACAGTTTATTTGTAGTTATGTTAATAAACTCTGCCTTTAAATTAACAATATCTATATATATATAATTTGTTTTTTTTCTCATGAAATAGTATTAATGGAAATTTTTCAGGATCATTACCCACCTTCCCGCTTGCTGAGCGTGAACGGAATGATCATTCCACGACTGATACAATTTTATTAAACAGCGTGAAATGGGGCTGCTAGGTCCTGTGGTTATCTAGCGCACTCCAGCTCAGTGCTGGCTTCTGGGGTCGTGTAATTTTGCGAGTCAATTAGGACTTTATGGCGAAGTGACTAGTCATTTTCCCTCGGAATATGCAAATGACGCATGTTTCATTTCGACAACCTGTTTTCATAATCAGACTGTAAGTTTTTTTTTTAGTTTTTTTTATTTCTGCAAATCGAATTGGGCCCAGGTAATAAATTCTTTTCCTAATGAAATTTTGAATAACTTGTAACGTCTTTTTTTTTTCTTCCTATTTTCAGCTACGGTAACCTTCTACCAATTTAGCCGGTGTCGTTAAAAGAGAAAATGTAATAAGAAAACAGACAATAATTCATTTATGAGCATGATTTTACAAACAATAACCATTAAGGTTATGGTAAGAAAAGATGAACAAAGAAAAAAGAATTTCTCGCTAATCAAAAAATATCTGTAAGATCTCTGCAGGCAACGGAAAGAAAATAAAATAATTCTGGGAAATGAAATCCCTGAATTCTGGCTTATTAAAATATATGTCTGTGGTAATTACTGATGCGCCAATTGTTTGATGGTTTTGTTTTGCTGCCAAATGGCCACTGGAATGCTCATTGGCCACTCATTGCATTTGTGGTGATAGCGACTTGCTGAATATATTTTCCCCTTCCCTGGCTCAATTTTTTTTGCTGCTAAATGGCCACTGGAATGCAGTATTTGCCACATTTCCTAATAACAGAAATGATGCACTGAGCACCCCCTACGTCTGAAATCCTCATTCACCATTATTCACCATTATTCATCCAACAACTGAATTTCCCATTGGGAAATCCAAATTTCTGTAACATTGGCTGAATTTGCACTCACTGGCCACTTTGTAGGGTCCACCAGTTCAATGGCTTGATAACACAAATTGCTAATCAGCCAATCACATGGCAGCAACTCAATGTATTTGGGCATCTAGACATGGTGATGATGACTTGCTGAACATATTTCCCCCTTCCCTGGCTCCATTTTTTTACTCCTGTTTAACTCCTTGGCACAAAAATATGCGGCCTCTCAGCAGCCTGGCCTTGCCGACGAGGGGCCGCATATTTGCGTACCCAATGTAGACAACAGATGTGATATGAGCGCACCCTGCATGCTCCTGGCACATTTGCCTGAGCCTCATGGAAAGGTCCCGATTGCTACTTGTGGTTGGAAGTTTTCCGATCATGTGACCACCGTGACAGCAAATCGTGGCAGTTCCATGATCCTAAACCCTGGGGCATCCATAAGCAGGTGCGGGGCAGAGGCGGACTGACCATTCGAACATCTGGGCACTGCCCGAGGGCCTGGGGTCAGTAGGGGGCCCCATGAAATGCCCCTGGTACTTTTTATAGGCTTTTTTGGGTGTGCTTTGAGTGTGGGCAAGGACACAGGGCCCATGGATCCCCTATTGCCCGGGGTCCCCATGCTTTGTCAGTCCGCCCCTGGTGCAGGGGGTGCACGCCGCACCGGGTGACACCTTTTGCATGGGGGTGACACTGGACCCCCTCCACCGGGGTCACTACAGGGCCCCATGAGAGGCTCAGTCTGTCCCTGTATGTGCCGCTGCTGAAATAAGCAAGCATTGAGGGGACGGACAGTGAGACAGGCACTTCGGACACCTCTCCTCCTTGGGGTTTCAGCAGAGGGGCGGGTCCACATCCCTGCCATGGGTGCTGAAGTCGGAGAGATGGAAGGGCGGGCAGAGTATGCAGCAGGTCAGTGTGTAATCCCTGGTAACAGCATTGCAGCTTCATGTAGTAGGTAGGGGGGGTGAGAGTGGGGGGAGAAAGAGGGCAGAGAGAGAGAGAGGGGGTGTCACCAAGTGTTTCCACACCGGGTGACACCAACCCTAGGGACGCCACTGCCTAAATCCCACCTCCCGGCGTCACAAACCCATTAAGGGGTCAGGAGGTGCTGGCGCCAAGGGGTTACAAAGAGAATGAATGCAGCCACCACATCTAAAGACTGGTAATCTGCAATATATAACATTTTTGTCCTTCGGTTTAGGCGCACTGTAATTTAAACACAGAGCAGATGTTCCAAGTGAGAGAGCAGAGCTGCTGAGCCAACTTACTCCGAGGTATCTTCAGCTACAGAGGTCAGTAAGAATTTTATGGGGAAAAAAAACTGATGCACAAGACACTAGCACTGTGTAGCCTTGTCCTGCCATCTGTTGGCCTGTTACAAAACTAGTCTAGAAACATTTTGATACCACCTCGTATATTCCTGCCTGATTACCGTAACTGACCTTGGCTCTGATCTGTGACCATGTCTTCTGTCCAGCTGTTCAGGCCTGCCTGCATCAGGAGTGGTCAAATCAGCAGTGTGGTCCATTCTGAGGAAAGAAGAACGCACCGGTGAGCTCAGCAACATAACAAGGCATGGACGTCCACGGATGACAACAGTGGTGGATGATCGCAAGATCCTCTCTATGGTAAAGAAAAACCCATTCACAACATCCAGACAAGTGAAGGACACTCTCTAGGAGGTGGACGTATCATTGTCAAAGTCTACAATCAAGAGAATACTTCACAAGAGCAAATATAGAGGGTTCACCACAAGGTGCAAATACAGAGGGTTCACCACAAGGTGCAAACCATTCATAAACCTGAAGAACAGAAAAGCCAGATTAGACTTTGCCAAAAAACATCTAAAAAAGCCAGACCAGTTCTGGAAAAGCATTCTTTGGATGGATGAAACTAAGATGAATCTGTACCAGAATGACGGGAAGAAAAAAGTGTGGAGAAGGCTTGGAACAACTCATGATCCAAAGAACACAAATGTGTAACATGGTGGAGGCAGTGTGATAGCATGGGCATGTATGGCTTCCAGTGGCACTGGGTCATTGGTGGTTATTGATGATGTGACAGAAGACAGAAGCAGCCGGATGAATTCTGCAGTGTTTACAGATATACTCTCAGCCCAGATTCAGCCAAATGCAGCAAAGTTGATTGGACGGCGCTTCACAGTACAGATGAACAATGATCCAAAACACACTGCAAAAGCAACCCAGGAGCTTCGGAAGGAAAAGAAGTGGAATATTCTGCAATGGCTGAGTCAATCACCTGATCTCAACTCAACTGAGCATGCATTTCACTTGCTGAAGGCAAAACTAAAGGCAGAAAGACCCACAAACAAATAACAACCGAAGACAGCTTCAGTTAGAGCCTGGCAAAGCATCGGAAAGGAAGAAACCCAGTCTTTGGTCATGTCCATGGGTTCCAGAATTCAGGCAAAGCATCAGAAAGGAGGAAACCCAGTCTTTGGTAATGTCCACGGGTTCCAGAATTCAGGCAAAGCATCAGAAAGGAGGAAACCCAGTCTTTGGTAATATCCACGGGTTCCAAGCTTCAGGCAAAGCATCAGAAAGGAGGAAACCCAGTCTTTGGTCATGTCCACGGGTTCCAGACTTCAGGCAAAGTATCAGAAAGGAGGAAACTCAGTCTTTGGTCATGTCCATGGCTTCCAGACTTCAGGCAAAGCATCAGTAAGGAGGAAACCCAGTCTGTGGTCATGTCCACGGGTTCCAGACTTCAGGCAAAGCATCAGAAAGGAGGAAACCCAGTCTTTGGTCATGTCCACGGGTTCCAGACTTCAGGAAAAGTATCAGAAAGGAGGAAACCCAGTCTTTGGTCATGTCCATGGCTTCCAGACTTCAGGCAAAGCATCAGTAAGGAGGAAACCCAGTCTGTGGTCATGTCCATGGGTTCCAGACTTCAGGCAAAGTATCAGAAAGGAGGAAACCCAGTCTTTGGTCATGTCCATGGCTTCCAGACTTCAGGCAAAGTATCAGAAAGGAGGAAACCCAGTCTTTGGTCATGTCCATGGCTTCCAGACTTCAGGCAAAGCATCAGTAAGGAGGAAACCCAGTCTGTGGTCATGTCCATGGGTTCCAGACTTCAGGCAAAGTATCAGAAAGGAGGAAACCCAGTCTTTGGTCATGTCCATGGCTTCCAGACTTCAGGCAAACCATCAGTAAGGAGGAAACCCAGTCTGTGGTCATGTCCATGTGTTCCAGACTTCAGGCAAACCATCAGTAAGGAGGAAACCCAGTCTTTGGTCATGTCCATGGCTTCCAGACTTCAGGCAAAGCATCAGTAAGGAGGAAACCCAGTCTGTGGTCATGTCCATGTGTTCCAGACTTCAGGCAAAGCATCAGTAAGGAGGAAACCCAGTCTTTGGTCATGTCCATGGGTTCCAGACTTCAGGCAGTCATTGCCAGTAAATGATTCTCAACAAAATATTAAAAATCAACATTTTATTTATGATTATATTCATTTGTCCAATTACATTTCATATAGTGAACTCTGTGTAGAGCTAGTCACCCTGAGGTCATCACAGAGGACAGGGGGGCGCTCTTTACGTCTGGAGGAAAAGGAATTTAATCCCAAAACACGGAAAGGTTTCTTCACAGTGAGAGCTGTTAGAATGTGGAATAGACTCCCTCAAGAGTTGGTTGTGGCCAGCTCAGTGGATTGCT
Source organism: Staurois parvus (assembly GCF_062004578.1). Taxonomy (NCBI): domain Eukaryota; kingdom Metazoa; phylum Chordata; class Amphibia; order Anura; family Ranidae; genus Staurois; species Staurois parvus. The sequence goes on from NW_028319834.1 coordinate 324,229, forward strand.
GTAGGAAAGTCCTGGATTCTTTCTTGGATACACAGAATATAACTGGATATAACATTTATAGGGAAAGTTGATCCAGGGAATATCCGATTGCCTCTCGGGGGATCAGAAAGGAATTTTTTCCCCTGCAGGAGCAAATTGGATTAAATTAAACCTGAGAGTGTGCACGTTCAGCCCATATCCATTATATAACTATAGCTTGAATATCTTTTGGTAAATACCTGAAAAAAAAAACTAAAATGGTGCCTGTGTCCAAATATATATGGATCTAACTGTACCTTTACAGGGGGCACTATGATGGTCTGAAGCTCAGACTGAAGGTAAATTGAGTGAGTCAACTGATTTGCTTCCAAACAAGTTTTGCAAAAAACTGAAAGACATAGACAAGCACATATAATAACTATATCTCATACCTAGTACAGAATTCTCTTTTGCTACGAAGCTCTTCTTTAACTCCTAAAGAAAACTCTTTTAAAAAATACACAGTATATACAGTAAAGAGCCCTTTCCAATCCCTGTGGCCCACTTCCCCGAAACGTACACCCATGGACAGCTCTATAATGGTTAAACCCTTTAGGGTGGAAGTGCAGTTGTGTGGCTGGAACTTGTCAACACCTGAATTCTGCAGTCACAGCATATGTCCTTCCGTGCCTTTTGAGGATTTAACCGGCATGTAATAAGGTCAGCGACCCTGTCACTTAGCCGTAATTGTCCCTCCAGCGCGCTTGTCATCCCTTCTACCTGCCTATGGGGATCTTGGAACATGCACTACCTCCATCCTCACATTAGCAGAGATATGACTAGTTAGCGGTCAGCAGTTGCTTGCTACTTCTCCTTTTTTTTTCTTTAATGGTCATTTTTAGAACGTGTACAGCATTGGAAACATGTTCTGCCATTGCATCACCTTCATGTCCTTTTCTGTGCAGAACAAGAGCAAATCCTAGATGTTGAGTCTGCACAATGAGGTTCGGAGGTGCGGACAACGAAGAGTGAGATGTGTTTAACCACTTCAAGTCCAGACACTTTCACCCCCTTCCAGTCCGGACACTTTCACCCTCCTTCCAGTCCGAACACTTTCCCCCCCTTCCAGTCCGGACACTTTCACCCCCTTCCAGTGCGGACACTTTCACCCCCTTCCAGTCCGGACACGTTCCCCCCCTTCCAGTCCGGACACTTTCACCCCCTTCCAGTCCGGATACTTTCACCCCTTCCAGTCCGGACACTTTCACCCTCCTTCCAGTCCGGACACTTTCCCCCCCTTCCAGTCCGGACACTTTCCCCCCCTTCCAGTCCGGACACTTTCACCCCTTCCAGTCCGGACACTTTCACCCCCTTCCAGTCCGGACACTTTCACCCCCTTCCAGTCCAGACACGTTCCCCCCCCTTCCAGTTCGGACACTTTCCCCCCCTTCCAGTCCGGACACTTTCACCCCCTTCCAGTCCGGACACTTTCACCCCCTTTCAGTCCGGAACACTTTCCCCCCCTTCCAGTCCGGACACTTTCACCCCTTCCAGTCCGGACACTTTCACCCCCTTCCAGTCCGGACACTTTCCCCCCGTCCAGTCCGGACACTTTTACCCCCTTCCAGTCCGGACACTTTCACCCCCTTCCAGTCCGGACACTTTCACCCCCTTCCAGTCCGGACACGTTCCCCCCCTTCCAGTCTGGACACTTTCACCCCCTTCCAGTCCAGACACTTTCACCCCCTTCCAGTCTAGACACTTTCACCCCCTTCCAGTCCAAACACTTTCACCCCCTTCCAGTCCGGACACTTTCACCCCCTTCCAGTCCGGACACTTTCACCCCCTTCCAGTCCAGACACTTTCACCCCCTTCCAGTCTAGACACTTTCACCCTCTTCCAGTCCAGACACTTTCACCCCCTTCCAGTCCGGACACTTTCACCCCCTTCCAGTCCGGACACTTTTACCCCCTTCCAGTCCAGACACTTTCACCCCCTTCCAGTCCAGACACTTTCACCCCCTTCCAGTCCAGACACTTTCACCCCCTTCCAGTCCGGACACTTTCACCCCCTTCCAGTCCGGACACTTTTACCCCCTTCCAGTCCGGACACTTTCACCCCCTTCCAGTCTGGACACTTTCACCCCCTTCCAGTCCGGACACTTTCACCCCCTTCCAGTCCGGACACTTTTACCCCCTTCCAGTCCAGACACTTTTACCCCCTTCCAGTCCAGACACTTTCACCCCCTTCCAGTCCAGACACTTTCACCCCCTTCCAGTCCGGACACTTTCACCCCCTTCCAGTCTGGACACTTTCCCCCCTTCCAGTCCGGACACTTTTACCCCCTTCCAGTCGGACACTTTCCCCCTCTTCCAGTCCGGACACTTTCACCCCCTTCCAGTCCGGACACTTTCCCCCCCTTCCAGCCCGGACACTTTCACCCCCTTCCAGTCCAGACACTTTCACCCCCTTCCAGTCCAGACACTTTCACCCTCTTCCAGTCCAGACACTTTCACCCCCTTCCAGTCCAGACACTTTCACCCCCTTCCAGTCCGGACACTTTCACCCCCTTCCAGTCCGGACACTTTCACCCCCTTCCAGTCCGGACACTTTCACCCCCTTCCAGTCCAGACACTTTCACCCTCTTCCAGTCCAGACACTTTCACCCCCTTCCAGTCCAGACACTTTCACCCCCTTCCAGTCCGGACACTTTCACCCCCTTCCAGTCCGGACACTTTCACCCCCTTCCAGTCCGGACACTTTTACCCCCTTCCAGTCCAGACACTTTCACCCCCTTCCAGTCCAGACACTTTCACCCCCTTCCAGTCCAGACACTTTCACCCCCTTCCAGTCCAGACACTTTCACCCCCTTCCAGTCCGGACACTTTCCCCCCTTCCAGTCCGGACACTTTTACCCCCTTCCAGTCCGGACACTTTCCCCCTCTTCCAGTCCGGACACTTTCACCCCCTTCCAGTCCGGACACTTTCACCCCCTTCCAGTCCAGACACTTTCACCCTCTTCCAGTCCAGACACTTTCACCCCCTTCCAGTCCGGACACTTTCACCCCCTTCCAGTCCGGACACTTTCACCCCCTTCCAGTCCAGACACTTTCACCCTCTTCCAGTCCAGACACTTTCACCCCCTTCCAGTCCAGACACTTTCACCCCCTTCCAGTCCGGACACTTTCACCCCCTTCCAGTCCGGACACTTTTACCCCCTTCCAGTCCGGACACTTTCACCCCCTTCCAGTCCAGACACTTTCACCCCCTTCCAGTCCAGACACTTTCACCCCCTTCCAGTCTGGACACTTTTACCCCCTTCCAGTCCAGGAACTTTCACCCCTCTCCTGTTCACACCCTTTCCCCCCTTCCAGTCTGGACACTTTCACCCCCTTTCAGTCCTGACACTTTCACCCCCTTCCAGTCCGGACACTTTCACCCCCTTTGCGCGGTCATGCAACACTGTACCCATATGAATTTTTTAGCATTTTTTTGAGACAGATAAAACTTTATTTTGGTGGTATTTATTCACTACTGGGTTTTATTTTTTTAAAAAAATTTTTGCTATATAAATGAAATAGTCCAAAAATTTAGCAAAAAAGTGTTTGTCTTATACAATTTTACAAATAAATAATCTTTCTTCATAAATCTTTATTCGGTTTTCTTTGTAGTAAAAAAAAAAAATAACCCAAATTAGTTTACAGCCAAAAATTATAATTTTTCCCCAAAAAAATTTTTTTTACATTTTTATTTAATTTGTTTATACTATTATTTATGTTTTTTTTTTAACATACTGTCACCCTAGCAGTACAGTGTCACTGTACTACTTGTAGGGGGTGATGAAGATTTTTTTTTTTACACTGATTGCTTTTACATCTATAAAAGCTGTAAAAGCAATCATTTCTCCTTCTCTCTGGCTGCATTCCTGCAGCCATTGAGAAATACTGTGTGAGCTTTGATTGGTCACAGCTTGTCACATGTTACAAGGCTGTTGTGAATAGGGGTGGGGGTTTGTTGATTGTTTAATGTCATGTGGTTGCATCCCATTGTTCTATTGTGTGTCTTGCTTGGGAGCAAACTATTATGGGACATATGTGTTTATGTGTATTGGCTTGGTGGGGGGGGGGTGTTTCCAGCAGCCCTCCTCCCTGATGGGACTGTCTGTTGGTGTGTCTCTTGTTACTAAATGTAGATTGCCCCACCCTGTGTCATTATGCAGGGAGGGGGGGTTGTTCCCTTGAATGTATATATCTTGTATCTGTGTTAAAATAAAGTAGTCTATTTCTTGGTTTACGTCATGACTGATGTCGATTAGTCTTGTATGGTCAGCGGTGGTGTCTGTGGTCGGTGCTCGGATGGGGAAGCGGTATTCTAATGGAAGTACCCTAGTGCAGTTGGGGTCCGGTCTGTTACAATATTGATGTTGATTAACCATTTCAATACCGAGCACTTTCATGACTTTCCTGCCCAGGTAAATCTTCAGCTGTCAGCGCTGTCAAACTTTGAATGACAATTACGCGGTCATGCAACACTGTACCCATATGAAATGTTTATCATTTTTTCGTACAGATAAAGCTTTTTTTTGGGTGGAAATTAATCACCATTGTTTGTTTTTTTGCTAAATAAACTAAAAAAGGATGACTTTTTTTAAAACAATGCAGTTTACTTTTTTGTTTTTTTTAAAGGAAAAGGCTTTTTTTTGTGTAGACCTAAGGAATGATTTACTGTGGAAAGTGCAAAATCTGCTGTAGCTGTGCATAGAAACCAATCAACTTGCAGGTTTTATTGTCAAAGCTTAAAGAAGAACTCTGGGATAGGCAAAAAAAAGCATCCATTAGTACATCCCACTATACAAAATACTAAACAGTTCATGAAATTTTGAAAATCCTTACCATTTAGGAGAAAAGGCTAACTGAATTGCCATGACTTTATCTCTGTACTTCAAAAGATAACAGCATCTGCTCTGCCAGGGAGGGGTGTAACAGTAGATATTACATCATATCCTGTCCTTTCTCTCTGCAGTAAAAGGAAACTACAGTTTCCATCAACCACAAAGAATTGTAGTGAATGAGGGCGGGTACACTAGGCATGTACATATGTTTGAGAGTAGAGTTGGGCTTGATGTTGGAGTCGAACCTACGTTTGACTTGAACATCAGCTGACAGCAGACAGTGCATTGTGATTGGCCAAACAATGCACCTGACAGGTCAACCACAGCGCACTTTGATGTCACAAGGGGGGGTGGGGCCACAAGGCAACATCAACAGGGTGACCTTCCCCCTCGTAACGTCATCACAGTATTTAAGATCTGTCAGGCCCTGCGCAGGCCAGACTACCAGGAGCCAGTCGAGAATGGAGCTTTTTTTTTTCTTTTTTTGGGTCGGCGGTGGGGGCGGGCTTCATGATTGACGTTGGATCCACTTTGGGGGACATTATTAAATTTTTTGTTTTTAATAAAGGACTTATCAAAGACTAATTTTTTTACACTTTTTTTTCTTGTGAATGAGCAGCGGTACCATGTACTCTACACTCATTCACAAAGGGGGAGGGGCAGGATCTTGGGGACCCCTTGTTAAAGGAGCTTACAGATTCCAATAAGCCCCCCACAACCACCAGGGAAGAGGTAGTTTGTGGCCTGGTATGGTTCAGGGGGGGGTTGAGGCACTCGCTCGTCCCCCCCCCCCTTTCCGGACTTGCAGGGTCTGGTAGGGATTTTTGTCTTTTTTTAGCTTGGGGGGTCCCCTCAAAATCCATACCAGAGCTGAAGGGCTTGGTATGGATGGGGGGGGGCATGCGGTTTAAAAAAAAATGTTTTAATTGCTGGCAATTCTGTTTAAATTTTTTTTTTTCATGTTGTAATTGCTTGCAATTCTGTTTCCATTCAGCTGTCAGCTGAAACATTAAAGAATGTTTTTACTACTAAAATATCACGACTTAATAAAATAACTCATGCTGTATTTTATTAGCTGCGCAGTATCTTACGGCATACTTGGTTGCGGCAAAATGCCACTTAGTGAATTGTCCCTGTTCAAAGTTTGCGGTCAAACCTTCGTTCGAACGTTCGACCTCAAACCGAACATGGGGGTGTTTTGGCCCATCACTGTCTGAGAGTCTCACTACAGCAAGTGGGCCTGAATTACATCACTGCTTCCTGGAGAAAGAACTACAGAAGAGATGTGCCAAGACCAGTGGCTAGGGGAAAAGAGGGTATAGCAGCCACCGTTCTTACAAAGAGGAAACCAAAGACAATTAACAGTTTGATTTGAAAATAAATAGGCTATTTCAGAGCAACTACTGAGTGAACCAGAAGATGGATGACATTTTCAGTGAAGGTAGACGGCAACAAGGACATGTAAAGCAGTTTTTGGCTACTTTGCACAGGTGCAGGGGCAGACTGACCATTCAAGCACTTGGGCACTGCCCGAGGGCCCGGGGTCAGTAGGGGGCCCCATGAAATGCCCCTAGTACCTTTTTTATAGGCTTTTTTTGACTGTGGGCAAGAACACAAAGGCCCCATGATCCCCTATTGCCCGGGGGCCCCATGAGTTGTCAGTCCCCCCCTGCACAGGTGCACCACCTTTTGCATTCTCCAAATGTAGTAAAGCTGTCAGGGCAGGGGCTGTGGAACGGACAGGCAGGCCTAGTGGCAGGGTAACGCACTGACTGACGACAGCCACCACCCACAGACCCTCAGGGCGCGGAGTCTAAGTCCCAGGCTGCCCTTCACCAGAGCCCCTGATGGTGGGGATGGACTTGACGCAGCCAGGAACCAGGTCGCGGCCCCCGAGACACCCCAGCTGCGGTAATGGCCGCCGCCAATGGTGTGTAGCTGGTAGGCATGACAATAGCGTAGTCAGGCAGGCCGGGTCGACAACAACGGGACAAAACGGTACAGAACAGTGGACAAGAATCACAGGTTACGGGCTGGGTTCAGCAACGGAAGGTCAGATCAAAGGAAAACACAGAGAATGGTCTAGTCACAAGCCGAGTCAGATTCCAGGAGAGTCACAAGAGTATGAACAGAGCTGTAGCAACACAAAGACACAAGACACAAGTGCAAAGGGCATGTGCGGACCACAGGCTTAGCTGTAATTAGCCACACCCCTCTGGGGGATGGACCTCAGAGGCCTGAAGGCATAAAAGACTCCCACCGTGCTCTGCAGAAACCCAAGATGGACGCCAGCACATGAAGCAGCACAATCTCTGGGAAAAGGTAGGACCTTGACAAAAGCAACCCCATTGTTTTGTGTGCAATCAAATGAAAAGAAGGAATAAGAAGATCGATGAGTTTGTAGATACCTCCACTGGTAGATGCTATCCTACCAAGGATAGGATTGTCACCTGCAGTGCACAATGGATTGTGTACAGGGGCAGGCTGACAACTCATGGAGCCCCCAGGCAATAGGGGATCATGGGGCCCCTGTGTCCTCACCTACACTCAAACTGCACCCAACAAAGTCTATGAAAGGTACTAGGGGCATCTCATGGGGCCCCCTATTGACCCTGGGCCCTCAGGCAGTGCTTGAGCACCCAAATGGTCAGTCCGCCCCTGGTTGTATACGTATTGCAATGCCCTTGTGGCTTGATCTAGATCAGGCATCCCTAAACTTTGGCCCTCCAGCTGTTGAAGTAGTCCCATCATGCCTCTGCCTCTGGGAGCCTTGCCTGTGGGTGTCTTGCAAGGCCTCATGGGACTTGCAATTCCTCAGCACCTGGAGGGTTATAGTTTGGGGATCCCTGATCTAGGTCAATATCTGTCTGGAACTCAATTTTAACTGTTCATGTGTATTTTGGTGGTGAACAGGAAAGGGGATCCTTTTCCAGTTCATGAAGGAAGGGGCAAACATCTTGAAGGAAGTGGCAAACATCTTGAAGGAAGGGGCAAACGTCTTACGTGTCATGGACCACCATGGGCCAGAGAATCATTTAAACCTCATTCAGTTGCAAGCATGAAAGAACCAGACCATTTTGACAGATGGATCAGCTCAACATTACAGATATCAACTCTTCACAGATTTGTCTAAACGGGTTGGGTGTTGAACCCAGAGAATGAGTTCACTTTTCTATAACTATTAGACAAATGTATGCTTTACTGCATTTATCTCTTCCCAACTTTACATAACAATGGAAGGTTTTCTTTCTTTCCTCCAGCAGTAGGGGATACAGTACATCCTTGATTTATTGCTCTGTTCTTCTCAACGGTGTATTGGTAACATGTGAGCTAAGAGACCGACTGAATCAAAGATACAAAGAATTGCTGAAGATCAATACCATACGGACTCCACACTTCTTTTTTTGTGCTTTGGTGACCTTAAGATGCCATAAATGATTTATAGAGAGTATGCTGTTCAATGGCGGAAATCACTAGTTCATTACAACTTGTCAATCTAGAGTCTTTGTTGGAGAGGATACCACCACAAAGCTGAGACATCATCAAAGCAGAGGAGACTTCGCTTTCATAAGGACGAGGCTTATCTGGTGGAGAAATCTGAGATTTGAATTTCAAGGCAGACTTTGCTTTTCTTGAGGCCACTGATATGCATATCTTTCAACCAGGGGCGGACTGACAACTCATGGGGCTCCCGGGCAATAGGGGATCATGGGGCCCCTGTGTCCTTGCCCAAACTCAAAAAAGCCTATGAAAAAGGTACCAGGGGCATCTCATGGGACCCCCTACTGACCCCGGGCCCTCGGGCAGTGCCTGAGTTTCCAAATGGTCAGTGCGCCCCTGCTTTCAACTTTGTGAACATTAAACATTTTTGAATGCAAAAGCCAAAAGTCCATGGTGAGTACAATAAGGGATTGGTAGCACAAAACTTAGTCACATTGTCTCATACCTTCAACCCCTTAACGCCGGCACCTCCAGGCCCTTAAAGAGGTTTCTAATGCTGGGGGAGGGGGCGGGGTTTATGATCATGTGACTGCCATGATTGGCTGTCACAGCAGTCACATGATTGGAAAGTTCTCGAGCTCATGTAGAGATCGGAAGCTTTCCGTAAGCCGCCGGTTACTCTGCTGGGAACGTGCAGTGCATGTGTTCTCAGCACAGCTCTGTTTATATTCTAGTATGCATACAGTTCTCAGCATAAATAAGTCCACCCAGTGGCGTCCTGAGGTAGGTGCGGGGAGTGAGCGCCGCAGGGGGTGACACCGACCGCACGGGGACCTGCTCCACAAAAAGGTAAGTTGTAAAGCAACTGGAGTCAGTGCATCAAAAGTCACCACACACAGACGGATCCTGGACATGGGCTTCAAATGTCGTATTCCTCTTGTCAAGCCACTCCTGAAACAACAAACAACATCAGAAGCGTCTTACCTGGGCTAAAGAAAAACAGACCTGGTCTGTTGCTCAGTGGTCCAAAGTCCTCTTTTCTGATGAGAGCAACTTTTGCATCTCATTTGGAAACCAAGGACCCCAAGTATGGAGGAAGAATGGAGAGGCCCAAGGACCCCAAGTATGGAGGAAGAATGGAGAGGCCCAAGGACCCGGAGTATGGAGGAAGAATGGAGAGGCCCAAGGACCCCGAATATGGAGGAAGAATGGAGAGGCCCAAGGACCCCGAGTATGGAGGAAGAATGGAGAGGCCCAAGGACCCCGAGTATGGAGGAAGAATGGAGAGGCCCAAGGACCCCGAGTATGGGGGAAGAATGGAGAGGCCCAAGGACCCAGAGTATGAAGGAAGAATGGAGAGGCACACACTGCAAGATGCTTGAAGTCCAGTGTGAAGTTTCCACAGTTTGTGTTGATTTGGGGAGCCATGTCATCTGCTGGTGTTGGCCCACTGTGCTTCATTAAGTCCAGGGTCAACGTAGCCGTCTACCAGGAGATTTTGGAGCACTTCATGCTTCCTTCCGCAGATGAGCTTTATGGGGATGCTGACTTCATTTTCCAGCAGGACTTGGCACCTCCCCACACTGCCAAAAGCACCAAAACCTGGTTCAATGACCGTGGGATTATTGTGCTTGATTGGCCAGCAAACTTGCCTGACCCAAACCCCATAGAGAATCTATGGGGCATTGCCAAGAGAAAGATGAGAGACATGAGACCGAACAATGCAGAAGAGCTGAAGGCCGCTATTGAAGCATCCTGGTCTTCCATGACACCTCAGCTGTGCCACAGGCTGATAGCTTCCATGCCACGCCGCATTGAGGCAGTAATTGCTGCAAAAGGGGCCCAAACCAAGTACTGAGTACATATGCAGCTTCTACTTTTCAGAGGTCCGATATTGTTCTATGTACAATCCGTGTTTTATTGATTGAATGGAATATTCTCATTTTCTGAGATTGTGGATTTGGGGTTTTCATGAGCTGTAAGCCATAATCATCACAATGATGACAAATCACGGCTTGAACTATCTTGCTTTGCATGTAATGAGTCTCATATATTAGTTTCACCTTTTAAGTTGCTGCACTGAAATAAATGAACTTTTGCAGCATATTCTAATTTTTCGAGTTTCACCTGTATGTGTTTACAGAAAATGCAAAATGAGAATATGGTGCAATGCAGACATGAGTATTCCTAATTCAATGCCAATCAGACTGAATCAAATTTTTTTGCTACTTTCTACATTGTTCCTTACCACGGCAATAACATAAAAGACTTTTTGAAATAAAAGTCGAACTTTCAAACTCCAATTCCGTGAACTTATAGCCTACATCTGCAAGAAAGATCTCAGGTTTGAAGCTTCAGAGAGAAAAGTACGGCAATTGAATTAGTAGCTAATAAAGAAGAAAACTTTCATGGGTCAAATGGATACATTTCGGTCTTAATTGTATCCCTGAAAGCCAGATAATGGAGCAGAGGAACCATTTCT
>NW_028319834.1:340000-347500 GCF_062004578.1 Staurois parvus
CCAATCATGTGCAAGGAAAAAAAGCATTTTTTTTACTTTCCTTGCATGTGATTGGGTATTCTTTGCAGAATGAAGCTTCACCTCAAGTTCTGGAGCGACTGCACTTGCAAAGTGCGCCGTCTATTTGCCGTTAGTAAATCTAATCCATCGTCTTCCTTTCTCGTCTTTTTGGGGCTGCTTTACTAAAAGTAAATAGAAGGTTGCCCCAGCTTAGTAAATGAGATGAAGGTTCACTTTGCAAAGAACACCCAATCACATGCAAGGAAAATAAATAAAAAGAAACATTTTTTTTGTTTGCACATGATTGGAGGATGGATGTCAGAAAGCCAAGAAAAATAAAATAAACCCCAGCATTTCTGCTTGCACATTTTTGGATGAGTCAGCAGAGTTTCAGCTCATTTACTAAGCTCTGGAGTAACTGCACTTGCAAAGTGCACAGTCTATTTGTCCTTTGTAAATCAACCCCTTTCTCTTCCTCATTTTGAGATTAATTTACTTGCACAGGTGCACTGACTACTCCCCTTCAGTCTTGCACAGATGTACCCGCCCCTCCCCTTCAGTCTTGCACAGATGTACCGGCCCCTCCCCTTCATCTTGCACAGGTGCACCGGCTCCTCCCCTTCAGCCTTGCATAGTTGTGCCATCTCCTCCCCTTCAGTTTTGTACAGGTACACCAGCTCCTCCCCTTTAGACTTGCACAGGTGTACCGGCTCCTCCCCTTCAGTCTTGCACAGGTGTACCGGCTCCTCCCCTTCAGTCTTGCAGTTGCAATGGCTCCTCCCCTTCAGTCATGCACAGATGTACTGGCTCCTCCCCTTCAGTCTATCACATGTGTACCGGCTCCTCCCCTTCAGTCTTGCACAGTTGCAATGGCTCCTCCCCTTCAGTCATGCACATATGTACTGGCTCCTCCCCTTCAGTCTTGCACAGTTGCAACGGCTCCTCCCCTTCAGTCTTGCACACGTGTACAGGCACCTCCCCTTCAGTCTTGCATAGGTGTACCAGCCCCTCCCCTTCAGTCTATCACAGGTGTACTAGCTCCTCCCCTTCAGTCATGCACAGGTGTACTAGCTCCTCCCCTTCAGTCTTGCACAGGTGTGCTGGCTCTTCCCCTTCAGTCTTGCACAGTTGCAACAGCTCCTCCCCTTCATTCATGCACAGGTGTACCGGCTCCTCCCCTTCAGTCTTGAACAGGTGTATTTTATTCTGCTTTCAGAAAATAAATAATGTTTTGGAGGTCAATGCAATCATCTAGCCTAAAATTATTTTTTTTAAACATGTGCGTGATACAAAAAGCAAAACGAAGCAAAAGAGCTAATTCCAACTCCCCTCCCCCCTAGTATAAATAACTTCATGTTGGTGTTCATTGCTCATGCAAAGCCCTATCTTTGGTGCGGCACCCCGCCTGTCTCAGATTCTTTCCCCTGATACTACCAGTAACAATTTATTTTGACTTTTAACCACTTGCCGTCCGTCCGCTGTTTATAAACGGCCAGACGTTGGCAGTCGAAGAGCGGGTTGTTGTTCATAAACGGCACCCGCCATTTTGGACTGTGCACGCTCCCTGGGAGCGTGCGGCACCACGATTCGGTGCCCACTGTGTCCTCTGGACACAGTGGGACACCAATCAGTGATCACATGAATAGTAGTAAGCAAGATGTCACTTCTGAAATCATTGCTTACTACATGTGAAATCTGTAAATGATCACAGAGATCACATGGTACAGGGCTAATCACAACAGCCTTGTAACATGTGACAAGCTGTGACCAATCACAGCTCTCACAGTATTTCTCAATGGCTGCAGGAATGCAGCCAGAGAGAAGGAGAAATGACTGCTTTTACAGCCTTTATGGGTGTAAAAGCAATCAGTGTAAAAAAAAAAATCTTCATCACCCCCCAAAAGTAGTACAGTGTCACTATGGTGACCCTGTACTGCTAGGGTGACAGTATCTTATAAAAACATAAATAAAAATATAAGATAAAATAAAAATGTAAAAAATGTTTTGAAAAATTATAATTTTTGGTTATAAACTAATTTGGGTTATTTTTTTTTTACTAAAAAGATAACAGAATAAATGTTGGCCAAGATTTATGATGAAATATTATTTATTTGCAAAATTTTCTAAGAAAAACTCTTTTTTTTTCAAAATTGTTGGACTTTTTCATTTATATAGCAAAAAAACATAAATATCCCAGTGGTGAATAAATACCACCAAAATAAAGTTTTATCTGTCTCAAAAAAAATGCTAAAAAATGAATATGGGTGCAGTGTTGCATGACCGCGCAATTGTCATTCAAAGTGTGACCGTGCTGAAAGCTGAAAATTGGCCTGGACTGGAAGGGGGGGAAAGTGTCCGGACTGGAAGGGGGGGGGGGGGTGTGTCCGGACTGGAAGGGGGGGGGGAAGTGTCCGGACTGGAAGGGGGGGGGAAGTGTCCGGACTGGAAGGGGGGCGAAAGTGTCAGGACTGGAAGGGGGGCGAAAGTGTCAGGACTGGAAGGGGGGCGAAAGTGTCAGGACTGGAAGGGGGGCGAAAGTGTCCGGACTGGAAGGGGGGCGAAAGTGTCCGGACTGGAAGGGAGTGAAAGTGTCCGGACTGGAAGGGAGTGAAAGTGTCCGGACTGGAAGGGGGTGAAAGTGTCTGGACTGGAAGGGGGGGAAAGTGTCCGGACTGGAAGGGGGGGAAAATGTCTGGAATGGAAGGTGGTGAAAGTGTCTGGACTGGAAGGGAGGGGTGAAAGTGTCCGGACTGGAAGGGGGGGAAAGTGTCCGGACTGGAAGGGGCTGAAAGGGTCCGGACTGAAAGGGGCTGAAAGGGTCTGGACTGGAAGGGGCTGAAAGGGTCCGGACTGGAAGGGGGTGAAAGTGTCCGGACTGGAAGGGGGGAAAGTGTCCGGACTGGAAGGGGGGGCGAAAGTGTCCAGACTGGAAGGGGGGCGAAAGTGTCAGGACTGGAAGGGGGGCGAAAGTGTCAGGACTGGAAGGGGGGCGAAAGTGTCAGGACTGGAAGGGGGTGAAAGTGTCCGGACTGGAAGGGGGTGAAAGTGTTCGGACTGGAAGGGGGTGAAAGTGTCCAGACTGGAAGGGAGTGAAAGTGTCCGGACTGGAAGGGGGTGAAAGTGTTCGGACTGGAAGGGGGTGAAAGTGTTCGGACTGGAAGGGGGGGAAAGTGTTCGGACTGGAAGGGGGTGAAAGTGTCTGGACTGGAAGGGGGGGAAAGTGTTCGGACTGGAAGGGGGTGAAAGTGTCTGGACTGGAAGGGGGGGAAAGTGTCCGGACTGGAAGGGGGTGAGAGTGTCCAGACTGGAAGGGAGTGAAAGTGTCTGGACTGGAAGGGGGGGAAAGTGTCCGGACTGGAAGTGGACCAAGGGACGTATTTGTCCCATGTTTTTAATTGCCTGTATCATCTGATTAAGAACTTAAAATACTTTTTTCTTTTTTGGTTTGAGTCAAAATATTAGTTCTTATCAACAAACAACAAATGGATCTAGCTTTCTGCCAATTATTTCATGAAATGTCTTAGTTACAGCAACTGAAGTGTATGAACTTTAAAAACAAAAAATTGATTCTTTTGGCGTTCCGTAATCTTATGGTCCTCAAAGGGTTAAGGAAGTTCGGAGTCGGTGAGGCATCTATATTCAGGAGAGCCGATCCTCCGAAACATCACAAAAGAAAATAACATCAGATCTCAGAATATGATAATGCGTCTATCCAAAAAGGTAGAACTGATTTTCTGTTTCACTGGTAATGTTTCATTTGAAAGAGAGAACATGACTGGCATCCAATGACTTTTTTTTTTTTTCATGTCTGTTTTTTGTTGTTTTTACTATTTGAGTAGATTTAGGGATGCAGAGGGTTTTGGCTTCTTACCCACCGGCTCCAAAAGTGTCATTCTACCTATAATGTGTTCATTTCCACAGCAATGGGGAAGGATTGACTCCCCTGAGAATATAGTGAATGCGGGGTCTGGGGAGAGCAGATATAGTGAATGCGGGGTCCGGGGAGAGGGGATATAGTGAATGCCGGGTCCGGGGAGAGCGGATATAGTGAATGCAGGGTGTGGGGAGAGCGGATATAGTGAATGCGGGGTCCGGGGAGAGCGGATATAGTGAATGCAGGGTGTGGGGAGAGCGGATATAGTGAATGCAGGGTGTGGGGAGAGCGGATATAGTGAATGCGGGGTCCGGGGAGAGCGGATATAGTGAATGCAGGGTCCAGGGAGAGCGGATATAGTGAATGCGGGGTCCGGGGAGAGCGGATATAGTGAATGCAGGGTCCAGGGAGAGCAAATACAGTGAATGTGGAGTCCGGGGAGAGCGGATATAGTGAATGCGGGGTCCGGGGAGAGCGGATATAGTGAATGCGGGGTCCAGGGAGAGCGGATATAGTGAATGCAGGGTCCAGGGAGAGCGGATACAGTGAATGCAGGGTCCGGGGAGAGCAGGTATAGTGAATGCGGGGTCCGGGGAGAGCGGATATAGTGAATGCGGGGTCCGGGGAGAGCGGATATAGTGAATGCAGGGTCCGGGGAGAGCGGATATAGTGAATGCAGGGTCCGGGGAGAGCGGATATAGTGAATGCAGGGTCCAGGGAGAGCGGATATAGTGAATGCAGGGTCCGGGGAGAGCGGATATAGTGAATGCAGGGTCCGGGGAGAGCGGATATAGTGAATGCAGGGTCCGGGGAGAGCGGATATAGTGAATGCAGGGTGTGGGGAGAGCGGATATAGTGAATGCAGGGTGTGGGGAGAGCGGATATAGTGAATGCGGGGTCCGGGGAGAGCGGATATAGTGAATGCGGGGTCCAGGGAGAGCGGATATAGTGAATGCGGGGTCCGGGGAGAGCGGATATAGTGAATGCAGGGTCCAGGGAGAGCAAATACAGTGAATGTGGGGTCCGGGGAGAGCGGATATAGTGAATGCGGGGTCCGGGGAGAGCGGATATAGTGAATGCGGGGTCTAGGGAGAGCGGATATAGTGAATGCAGGGTCCAGGGAGAGCGGATACAGTGAATGCAGGGTCCGGGGAGAGCAGGTATAGTGAATGCAGGGTCCGGGGAGAGCGGATATAGTGAATGCAGGGTCCGGGGAGAGCGGATATAGTGAATGCATGGTCCGGGGAGAGCGGATATAGTGAATGCAGGGTCCGGGGAGAGCGGATATAGTGAATGCGGGGTCCGGGGAGAGCGGATATAGTGAATGCAGGGTCCAGGGAGAGCGGATATAGTGAATGCAGGGTCCGGGGAGAGCGGATATAGTGAATGCAGGGTCCGGGGAGAGCGGATATAGTGAATGCAGGGTCCAGGGAGAGCGAATACAGTGAATGTGGGGTCTGGGGAGAGCGGATATAGTGAATGCGGGGTCCGGGGAGAGCGGATATAGTGAATGCGGGGTCCAGGGAGAGCGGATATAGTGAATGCGGGGTCCGGGGAGAGCGGATATAATGAATGCGAGGTCCAGGGCAGAGCGGATATAGTGAATGCGGGGTCCGGGGAGAGCAGATATAGTGAATGCGGGGTCCAGGGAGAGCAGATATAGTGAATGCAGGTTCCGGGGAGAGCGGATATAGTGAATGCAGGGTCCGGGGAGAGCGGATATAGTGAATGCAGGGTCCGGGGAGAGGGGATATAGTGAATGCAGGGTCCGGGGAGAGCGGATATAGAGAATGCGGGGTCCGGGGAGAGCGGATATAGTGAATGCGGGGTCCGGGGAGAGCGGATATAGTGAATGCAGGGTCCAGGGAGAGCAAATACAGTGAATGTGGAGTCCGGGGAGAGCGGATATAGTGAATGCGGGGTCCGGGGAGAGCGGATATAGTGAATGCGGGGTCCAGGGAGAGCGGATATAGTGAATGCAGGGTCCAGGGAGAGCGGATACAGTGAATGCAGGGTCCGGGGAGAGCAGGTATAGTGAATGCAGGGTCCGGGGAGAGCGGATATAGTGAATGCAGGGTCCGGGGAGAGCGGATATAGTGAATGCAGGGTCCAGGGAGAGCGGATATAGTGAATGCAGGGTCCGGGGAGAGCGGATATAGTGAATGCAGGGTCCGGGGAGAGCGGATATAGTGAATGCAGGGTCCGGGGAGAGCGGATATAGTGAATGCAGGGTGTGGGGAGAGCGGATATAGTGAATGCAGGGTGTGGGGAGAGCGGATATAGTGAATGCGGGGTCCGGGGAGAGCGGATATAGTGAATGCGGGGTCCAGGGAGAGCGGATATAGTGAATGCGGGGTCCGGGGAGAGCGGATATAGTGAATGCAGGGTCCAGGGAGAGCAAATACAGTGAATGTGGGGTCCGGGGAGAGCGGATATAGTGAATGCGGGGTCCGGGGAGAGCGGATATAGTGAATGCGGGGTCCAGGGAGAGCGGATATAGTGAATGCAGGGTCCAGGGAGAGCGGATACAGTGAATGCAGGGTCCGGGGAGAGCAGGTATAGTGAATGCAGGGTCCGGGGAGAGCGGATATAGTGAATGCAGGGTCCGGGGAGAGCGGATATAGTGAATGCATGGTCCGGGGAGAGCGGATATAGTGAATGCAGGGTCCGGGGAGAGCGGATATAGTGAATGCGGGGTCCGGGGAGAGCGGATATAGTGAATGCAGGGTCCAGGGAGAGCGGATATAGTGAATGCAGGGTCCGGGGAGAGCGGATATAGTGAATGCAGGGTCCGGGGAGAGCGGATATAGTGAATGCAGGGTCCAGGGAGAGCGAATACAGTGAATGTGGGGTCTGGGGAGAGCGGATATAGTGAATGCGGGGTCCGGGCAGAGCGGATATAGTGAATGCGGGGTCCGGGGAGAGCAGATATAGTGAATGCGGGGTCCAGGGAGAGCGGATATAGTGAATGCAGGGTCCGGGGAGAGCGGATATAGTGAATGCAGGGTCCGGGGAGAGCGGATATAGTGAATGCAGGGTCCGGGGAGAGGGGATATAGAGAATGCGGGGTCCGGGGAGAGCGGATATAGTGAATGCGGGGTCCGGGGAGAGTGAAGATAGTGAATGCGGGGTCCGGGGAGAGTGAAGATAGTGAATGCAGGGTCCAGGGAGAGCGGATATAGTGAATTCAGGGTGTTAGTTTCCAAAGCAATGGGGAAGGATTGGTGCCCCTGTCTTCTGTCTATATTTTTTTTTTGTAGTTATTTATTGTATTATCCTATTGGGGAGATTTAACTTAAAGTGTTACTAAACCCACAACAGTACAATCAGTCTGTAGATGGGGCCCCTCATGGGCAATAGGGGATCATGGGGCCCCTGTGTCCTTGCCCAAACTCAAAAAAGCCTATGATACAAGGTACCAGGGGCATCTCATGGGGCCCCCTACTGACCCCGGACCCTCGGGCAGTGCCCGAGTTTCCAAATGGTCAGTCCGCCCCTGCTTGTTATACTCCCTGTGGAAGCTAAGGGGTTAATCCCCTGCATTGTGTAAAAACGCTGTTTGATCCTGTCTTCTCTGCCCCTCCTCTTTTTGAAATGACCACCTGATAGAGAATGAAACCGTGGTG
>NW_028319834.1:352500-416816 GCF_062004578.1 Staurois parvus
ACTCTGATGGGGACAGTTGATGTAAGAGGGAGCTCTGATGGGGACAGTTGATGTAAGAGGGAGCTCTGATGGGGACAGGTGATGTAAGAGGGTGCTCTGATGGGGACAGGTGATGTAAGTGGGTGCTCTGATGGGGACAGGTGATGTAAGTGGGTGCTCTGATGGGGACAGGTGAAGTAAAAGGACACTCTGATGGGCACAGTTGATTTAAGGTGGCACTGTGATGGGGACAGTTGATGTAAGAGGGAGCTCTGATGGGGACAAGTAATGTAAGAGGGCACTCTGATGGGGACAGTTGATGTAAGATGGCCCTCTGATGGGGACAGTTGATGTAAGAGGACACTCTGATGGGCACAGTTGATGTAAGGTGGCACTCTAATGGAGACAGTTGATGTAAGAGGGCACTCTGATGGGGACAAGTGATGTAAGGTGGCACTCTGATGGGGGCAGTTGATGTAAGGTGGCACTCTGATGGGGACAGTTGATGTAAAAGGACACTCTGATGGGCACAGTTGATGTAAGGTGGTACTCTGATGGGTACAGTTGATGTAAAAGGACACTCTGATGGGCAAGAGGGCTTTCTGATGGGGACAATTGATGAAAGAGGGCTTTCTGGTGGGCACAGTTGATATAAGGTGGCGATCTGATGGAGGCAATTGATGGAAGAGTGCGTTCTGATGGGCACAGTTGATGTAAGGTGGCAATCTGATGGGGGCAGTTGATGTAAGCAGGCACTTTGATGGAAAAAGCTGATATTAGGGGGCACTCTGAGAGGGGCAATAGGTGCAAGGTGACAATCTGATGTGGCAAATTTGATATAAGTGAGAACTCTGATGGTGACCCTGAAATAAAATGAGACTCTGAAAAGTACACCTGATATAAGGGGGCACAGGTTATTTTTTTTCATCCTAATCTCACAACTGCAAAATACATACTTGTAGCAAGGGGCGGACTGACCATTTGGAAACTGCCCAAGGGCCTGGGGTCAGTAGAGGGCCCCATGAGATACTCCTGGTACCTTTTTCATAGGCTTTTTTGAGTTTGGGCAAGGACACAGGGGCCCCATTATCCCCTATTGCCCGGGGGCCCCATGAGTTGTCAGTCCGCCCCTACTTGTCACGGTCAGGGGTTAGACTCAGAGGCCAGCAGCTATAGCGTTATAGAGGCCCCCACACCTGATGTGGTCTTCTGCTTCACAGTTGGACGCGTTGTTCATTCAGAGATGGTATTCTGCATTCCCTGGTTGTAAAAAGTGGATATTTGAGTTCCAGTTGCCTTTTTATCATCGTAAACCAGTCTGCCCATTCTCCTCTGACCTCAGAAACCAACAAGCTATTTTCATCCACACAACTGCCACTCACTGGATATTTTCTCTTTTTCGGACCATTCTCTGGAAACCCTAGAGATGGTTGCGCGTGAAAATCCCAGTAGATCAGCAGTAAATCCTCAGACCAGCCTGTCTGGCAGCAACAACCGGGCCACGTCACTTAACTCCCCTTTCTTCCCCATTCTGATGCTTGGTATGAACCTCAACAAGTCGTCTTCACCACGTCTAGATGCCTAAATGCATTGAGTTGCTGCCATGTGATTGGCTGATTAGCAATTTTTGTTACCAAGCAGTTGAACAGGCGTACATAATAAAGTGGACGGTGAGTGTATAAGAGCAAAAAACAAACAAACCGACATTTTAGCATCTACCGCGGCTTCCATAAACGTTAACAAGGTATATTGGTTCAACATTAGAACTAGCAAACTCATGTACAACATGACAATGAGTTATGTTCCAGACCTATTTTGTGAATCAATATGAAATTATTTTAGACCAGACACAGCAGCCATTTAGGAAATAATTTATCATCAGTTCTTTTTTTTATATTTTAAAGAAAAATTATAATCCTAATCAATAATGGAATTACATAGAAAATCAGAGTACAAACGTACAACCCCCCCCCCCCCCCCACACACACACACCTCCATCCGAAGACTCTGCTTCATAATAGACCGTCCAAAAGTATTGATTTTAATATTATAGTAATGGCTGGAAAAATTAAAATCAATAATTTTATTTCCTGTAGCACTAAGTTTGAAATCTATTTATGAGGGTGAACTGTGTGAACTCGGTATCTTTGGAAGACAATTTGGGGAATAAGAGACTCAACTAAGGAAAGCGAGAAGAGCAGACATACGATTATCTGTGACTCCCCAATAATGGAGAATATCTTTACTAACAGGGAATAACCAAAAGGGTTGAGTATCTGGCTGCTCGTCCCTATAGGAGTGCATATGTACCCAAAGAACCCCCGGAGGGACTTTAATCACTTCATGTGAAAAATTTCCGTCCGGATCCCCCGAGAGGCAATCGGATATTCCCTGGATCTACGTTCCCTATAAATGTTATATCCAGTTATATTCTGTGTATCCAAGAAAGAATGTTCGACCGTGAACCAAACAGGGGGGGTGTTCAGCCCATTACTACTTCTTACCTATTAGCCTTTAACCACTTCCAGTCTGGACTCTTTCACCCCCCTTCCAGTCCGGACACTTTCCCCCCCTTCCAGTCTGGACACTTTCACCCCCCTTCCAGTCCGGACACTTTCACCCCCCTTCCAGTCCGGACACTTTCACCCCCTTCCAGTGCGGACACTTTCACCCCCTTCCAGTGCGGACACTTTCCCCCCCTTCCAGTCTGGACACTTTCACCCCCCTTCCAGTCCGGACACTTTCACCCCCCTTCCAGTCTGGACACTTTTACCCCCCTTCCAGTGCGGACACTTTCACCCCCTTCCAGTCCGGACACTTTCACCCCCTTCCAGTCCGGACACTTTCACCCCCTTCCAGTCCGGACACTTTCACCTTCTTCCAGTCTGGACACTTTCACCCCCTTCCAGTCTGGACACTTTCACCCCCTTCCAGTCCGGACACTTTCACCCCCTTCCAGTCCGGACACTTTCACCCCCTTCCAGTCCGGACACTTTCACCTTCTTCCAGTCTGGACACTTTCACCCCCTTCCAGTCTGAACACTTTCACCCCCTTCCAGTCTGGACACTTTCACCCCCTTCCAGTCTGGACACTTTCACCCCCTTCCTGTCCAGGCCAGTTTTCAGCTTTCAGCGCTATCACACTTTGAATGACAATTGCGCGGTCATGAATCACTGTACCCATATGAATTTTTTTTAGCATTTTTTTGAGACAGATAAAACTTTATTTTGGTGGTATTTATTCACCACTGGGATTTTTATTTTTTTTTGCTATATAAATGACAAAAGTCCAAACATTTTGAAAAAAAGTGTTTTTCTTATAACATTTTTTGCAAGTAAAAAATCTCGGCCAAAATTTATTCAGTTATCTTTTTAGTAAAAAAAAAAAAATAACCCAAATTAGTTTATAAGCAAAAATTATAATTTTAATTTTTTTTTTTTTATATTATTATTTATGGGTTTTTTTGGTTTATTTTTATTTTTTTACATACTGTCACCCTAGTAGTACAGTGTCACTGTACTACTTGTGAGGGTTGATGAAGATTTTTTTTTTATATACTGATTGCTTTTACACCCATAAAGGCTGTAAAACCAATCATTTCTCCTTCTCTGATTGGCCACAGCTTGTCACATGGTACAAGGCTGTTGTGAATAGCATGTGATCTCTAGTACCATTTGATCTCTATGATCATTCACAGATTTCACACATAGTAAGCAATGATGTCAGAAGTGACATCTTGCTTTCTACTATTCATGTGATCACTGATTGGCCAATCGGTGATCACATGATCGGGACCTCACACAGAGGTCCCGTACAGCGATCAGTGTTCTCCTCCAGACACATCGGGTACCAGATCGCGGTGCCGCACTCTCCCTGGGAGCACGCACAGTCTAAAATGGTGGGCGCCATTTATGAACGGCAACCCTCCCCTGCACTGCCACGGTCCGGCCGTTTATATACATGGACCAGACGGGAAGTGGTTAATGCAGCAATAGGATCATACATTTGTTGAAAAATACATTTGGTTAAAAAAGATTTTTATCAACTTTATTACATACACATTTCCATTGTAATGTTAAATACATGATTTCTAAAAAGAATATTTTTTTCCCAGCAGGAGCAAATTGGCTTTGCTGGGGTTTTTTTTTGCCTTCCTCTGGATCAACTGTGGGTATAGGATTATAACTTTTTTTTTTCCTATGGTTGAACTGGATGGACTTTTGTCTTTTTTTCAGCCAGACTAACTATGTAACTATGTAAATATTGCTCTGACAGTATTCTTCCAAGAAAACTCTTAATACAAGAATATGAAACCACACAGAAAAGAAAGAAAAAACACGGACACGTTTCGATCATTCCACATTCTAGATCTTCCTCAGGGGGAATGAGAGACAAAGGACTTTCTAGTAAATATATAAACAATCATAAATGAAAATACCAAAAAATAAATAAACAGATAATCAAAAAATATTTTCACATAACCAAAGATTTTGTTTACTTACAAAAGCATATGTCAGAGCAAAAGAAAGGATGACCTCCAAGACGAGAGGCTGGACACCATGTTCCGGTAGGGTGCATCATCCAAGAGGGCGAGAGTGGTCAGATGTAAGTCACCAGACAACAAGGACTGACAGAGGGGGACCAGAACACCCCGCCCCCCAATGGGACTAAAGATGGTATGAAAAACAATATTCCAAATCAGACCAAATACCTAATAAAAGAATATGCATACAACAACAGATTATAAAGGATATATCAAGAGTAAAACTGACCGTGTCTTGGGCAGGCCAATGTATGGAACAAATAGAAGTTCACTCGGTAATGGATGCAACAAATCAAGGAAATGGAGTGGTAAATTTGACGTACTACAGAAGTTTCTCCAAGGAATGGATGTACGTCAAATCCCATGGAACAAAGAACAAAGTAGTACGTAAGACTGTGAAAGATCCGAATATTCTGCAAACAATTAACAATAATAGCCAACGGTGGTATAAAACGGAGCAGCTGGTGCCCCCATATCAAGCTGCTTGCTGTGGGGGCACCCGACAGGAGGGAGGGGCCAGGAGTACCAGTGGGGGACCCAAGAAAAGGAGGATTGGGTCTGCTCTGTGCAAAACCACTACACAGAGCAGGTAAGTATAGACATGTTTGTTATTTTTTTTCTATAACAAAAAACAGAAGGCTTTAGAATCACTTTAAACCATTCACCTACAACCCGCCCCTAAACACTTCCTGCTATGGTACCCCCTGCCAGGTGACCTGAGTGACAGTTGGTCTTCACCAGACCATCTACAAGGGGTGATGGATGGGAAGCCCCAATGGTCCCCGGTCTTTTTGTGGCCCTCAGGATCACCCCACCAAGGGATTTCAGGATGGAAAGGCTACGGTGCAGAGGCTGTTCATAAAGTGGCAGACATATGAGTAGTCAAATCCATGCAAAGAGTGAGGCAAGTGACAGGCAATAGAGTAGTCAGCAAAAGGAACAAACAGTCTAATGCATTACCAATGATTTATTGTCCACAAATCATAGAAGCCAGATGGATGTTTGTTCTTTTTGTAGTTTTCACAAGACTTCCCCGGTTGAGGAGGGCAGCAGTCTTCTACACATTCCAGGCAAAGTTCACGATTCATTGTATGTTATATATCATTTGTGGTCATCTTCCTCTTCTATAGACCTCTGAGCGCTGAAATTTACAGAGTTCTTCAGCAATTCAGGCTCAAGCAGGGGTCTAGGCAGCTGGCAGCTGAGAGGGTAGTCAGGTCCAGGCAAAGGTGGAGGCACCCAACTGGACAGAGAGTGGTTAGGTCCAGGAATAGGTGGAGGCACCCACCTGGAGAGAATGGTTAGCTCCAGGCAGAGGTGGAGGCACCCAACTGGAGAGAATGGTTAGCTGCAGGCAGAGGTGGAGGCACCCAACTGGAGAAAGAGTGGTTAGGTCCAGGCAGTGGTGGAGGCACCCAACTGGAGAGAAAGTGGTTAGGTCCAGGCAGAGGTGGAGGCACCCAACTGGAGAGAGAATGGTTTGGTCCAGGCAGAGGTGGAGGCACCCAACTGGAGAGAGAGTGGTTAGGTCCAGGCAGAGGTGGAGGCACCCAACTGGAGAAAGAGTGGTTAGGTCCAGGCAGTGGTGGAGGCACCCAACTGGAGAGAAAGTGGTTAGGTCCAGGCAGAGGTGGAGGCACCCAACTGGAGAGAGAATGGTTTGGTCCAGGCAGAGGTGGAGGCACCCAACTGGAGAGAGAGTGGTTAGGTCCAGGCAGAGCTGGAGGCACCCAACTGGAGAGAGAGTGGTTAGGTCCAGGCAGAGGTTCAGTCAGGTAGCAGGCAAGAGAGTAGTCAGGTTCAACATAAGCAGCACACAAGAGAGTAACAAGGTCATCCAGGC
Source organism: Staurois parvus (assembly GCF_062004578.1). NCBI lineage: Eukaryota > Metazoa > Chordata > Amphibia > Anura > Ranidae > Staurois > Staurois parvus. The sequence continues at coordinate 358,867 of NW_028319834.1, forward strand.
AACCCAGGCCAGCAACAGGCAGGCAATGCCAGGTTCAGTATTAGGGCAATCTAGTTCTAGGATAGCAGGCGATAAAATGAAGCACCAGCCACTGCACGAGTTCATACTTAACCTCCACACAACACGCAGTGTCCTCAACATGAGCTGATGTATGCCAACACCTGCAGAAACAGGTACCCTGGAAAACATGGAAATCCTGGAGGCAACAGATGTCCTGGGAATCGTGGAAGTCCCAGAGGTCCCAGGGATCCTGGACATCTTGGAAGTATAAGTACTGGAGCACCTTCACTTGCGCTCGAAGCCTTTGCTTTGAACCCTTTACAGTGTTTGTGCTGAAAATTCTCTAAGACAGAAACTGTAATGCTGACCATACACAAGATAGTTTCAATTAGATAAGCTATTATTTTTTTTTTTTGTTGAATAACAACAAAGACATCGGAACTGAAGGGTCTCTAGCAACCTACCTTCTACGATTTCCGTCATTTCCGGGTCTCAAGGCACTGGGTGATCCCATTGAGGTGGAAATCAATCCAAAATGCCTTTCAACAAACATTTCCATCACAATCTTGACTCTCTCATCACTTGAAACCTGGAACTGCTCCAATCCTTGGGTGGCAGAATGCTGTGGACCATCTAACCCCACATGATATTTTCGATTAGAAGCTGATGGAGTCTACAATTTCCACAAGATTGCCCGATGTCTGGCCAGCTTAAACCAGCTTCTTTGCTATCTTGTCATACAACATTAATCATAAGAGGAACACACAGAGAGGATCAGTGAAGATCTACATTAGGAAAGCCGAAACACCATAGTTATTGAAACACAGGGACATAGATTTCAGACTCAAGAAAGCCACCAATCATCAGCCAAGCAGATGGTTCATCATGAGCATGAGAATACTGCGAGATCTTGCAAGATATCACAGAGGAGGTAGAAGATCTTCCTGAAGGCACGAGTGATGTTCCCCTCCCAGGGGGCAACTTCCACACAACACCCAGTGTCCTCAACATGAGCTGATGCATGCCAACACCTACAGAAAACATGGAAATCCTGGAGGCAACAGATGTCCTGGAATCCTGGAAGTCCCAGGGACCCTGGACACCATGGAAGTGTAAGTACATCACCCAATCAGATGGTTCATCTTGAGCATGAGAATACTGCGAGATCTTGCAAGATATCATAGATGAGATAGAAGATCCTCCTGAAGGCACGAGTGATGTTGTTCTCCCCAGGGCAACTTCCACACAATACCCAATGTCCGCAACATGAGCTGATGAATGCCAACACCTGCTGAAACAGGTACCCTGGAAAACATGGAAATCCTGGAGGCAACAGATGTCCAGGGAATCCTTGAAGTCCCAGAGGTCCCATGGATCCTGGACATCTTGGAAGTGTAAGTACATCACCCAACCAGATGGTTCATCTTTAGCATGAGAATACTGCGAGATCTTGCAAGATATCACAGAGTAGGTAGAAAATCTTCCTGAAGGCACGAGTGATGTTCCCCTCCCAGGGGACAACTTCCACACAACACCCAGTGTCCGCAACATGAGCTGATGCATGCCAACACCTGCAGAAAACATGGAAATCCTGGAGGCAACAGATGTCCTGGGAATCCTGGAAGTCCCAGGGATCCTGGACACCATGGAAGTGTAAGTACATCACCCAACCAGATGGTTCATCTTGAGCATGAGAATACTGCGAGATCTTGCAAGATATCACAGAGTAGGTAGAAGATCTTCCTAAAGGCACGAGTGATGTTCCACTCCCAGGGGGCAACTTCCACACAACACCCAGTGTCCTCAACATGAGTTGATGCATGCCAACACCTACAGAAAACATGGAAATCCTGGAGGCAACAGATGTCCTGGGAATCCTGGAAGTCCCAGGGATCCTGGACACCATGGAAGTGTAAGTACATCACCCAACCAGATGGTTCATCTTGAGCATGAGGATACTGCGAGATCTTGCAAGATATCACAGATGAGGTAGAAGATCTTCCTGAAGGCACAAGTGATGTTCCCCTCCCAGGGGACAACTTCCACACAACACCCAGTGTCCGCAACATGAGCTGATGAATGCCAACACTTGAGAAAAAGGTACCCTGGAAAACATGGAAATCCTGGAGGCAACAGATGTCCAGGGAATCCTGGAAGTCCCAGAGGTCCCAGGGATCCTAGACATCTTGGAAGTGTAAGTACATCACCCAACCAGATTGTTCATCTTGAGCATGAGAATACTGCGAGATCTTGCAAGATATCACAGAGTAGGTAGAAGATCCCTGAAGGCACGATTGATGTTCCCCTCGCAGGGGGCATCTTTACGACCAGGGTTTCATAGCTAGTGCCTCCAGGGGACCAAGGATGTGGACACAAGAAAGGTAAATTACGTCAAAAAGGTTTTTGAAAACTGTGGAAAATTTACTTAGGTTTAGTAAAGGGAGCCGGGGGGAGGGGTCTACTTTAATTCAACCCTCCTACATTTTTAACTGGTGATCCCGCCAGAAACACACTTCCTGTTGTAAGTTGACCACATTCACCACATTCACCATGCTGTATCTATGATGCATTTCTTATTTTAGACTACAAGCACCGCCTCCTCTCTGCATCTTCACTAAAGAGGGAGGAACGGATTTGTAATGCACAGAAGATAATTGGTTCAAACATTGTCTGAGACTTCAGTTAGGTTCCCAGGAAGTTGCAAGATTTTTTTCAGATTAATAAAAAAATTTATTTATTTTTTTTAATTTTTTAAAACATTTTTTGTACACGTAAAAAAGAGAAAAGAAATACCGACACCAAAGCTCATAATTTAGTTTTTTTTTCCATCTGAAACATTCTTTATTTCTTCAGCTCCTGGGTAAGGATCCATTAACAATTTTTTTTACATTTGTTTTAATTTAATTTTTTAAAATATTTTTTGAACTCGGATTTCTGTTCTTCTGCACTAGCCTGAGAAAAGTAAACTAATGCAGCCTCCACATGTAAGGACTAGAAATATACAAATAATACCTTTTTTTGTTCTAGGCTTTCGAAAATGAATTCATAATTTGTTTTTCGAACGGACGGCAGTGTATCTTCAATTTCCTGAATGAAATCACTTGATCTTCAAGTTCCTGAATGATTGGACGTGCTGCCCTTTAACTTTTATTTAAGCAATGATTAACAGCAAATATTATAAAAAAAAAGAAAAGATATAGCAACACTAAAACTCATAATTTAGGGGGTTTTTTTGGACTACAAACACCTCCTCCTCTCTTCATTTTCACTAAAGAGGGAGGAATGGATTTGTAATGCACAGAAGATAATTGGTTCAAACATTGTCTGAGGCTTCAGTTAAGTTTCCAGGAAGTTGCCAAGATTTTTGTCAGATTTAAAAAAAAAAAATATATATATATATATATATACCGTATTTTTCGCTCCATAAGACTCACCTGACCATAAGAGGCACCTAGGTTTTTGAGGCAAAAACAAGAAAAAAAAATATTCTGAACCAATGGACTGCAGACACAGTACAGGGGATGACCAGAGACTGCGGACACAGTACAGGGGATGACCAGAGACTGTGGACACAGTACAGGGGATGACCAGAGACTGCGGACACAGTACAGGGGATGACCAGAGACTGCGGACACAGTACAGGGGATGACCAGAGACTGCGGACATAGTACAGGGGATGACCAGAGACTGCGGACATAGTACAGGGGATGACCAGAGACTGCGGACATAGTACAGGGGATGACCAGAGACTGCGGACATAGTACAGGGGATGACCAGAGACTGCGGACATAGTACAGGGGATGACCAGAGACTGCAGACACAGTACAGGAGATGACCAGACTGTGGACACAATACAGGAGATGACCAGAGACTGCGGACACAATACAGGAGATGACCAGAGACTGCGGACACAGTACAGGAGATGACCAAAGACTGCGGACACAGTACAGGAGATGACCAGAGACTGCGGACACAGTACAGGAGATGACCAGAGACTGCGGACACAGTACAGGAGATGACCAGACTGCGGACACAATACAGGAGATGACCAGAGACTGCGGACACAATACAGGAGATGACCAGAGACTGCGGACACAGTACAGGAGATGACCAAAGACTGCGGACACAATACAGGAGATGACCAGAGACTGCGGACACAGTGCAGAAGATGACCAGAGACTGCGGACACAGTACAGGAGATGACCAGAGACTGCGGACACAGTACAGGAGATGACCAGAGACTGCGGACACAGTGCAGGAGATGACCAGAGACTGCGGACACAGTGCAGGAGATGACCAGAGACTGCGGACACAGTGCAGGAGATGACCAGAGACTGCGGACAAAGTACAGGAGATGACCAGAGACTGCGGACACAGTGCAGGAGATGACCAGAGACTGCGGACACAGTGCAGGAGATGACCAGAGACTGCGGACACAGTGCAGGAGATGACCAGAGACTGCGGACAAAGTACAGGAGATGACCAGAGACTGCGGACACAGTACAGGAGATGACCAGAGACTGCGGACACAGTGCAGGAGATGACCAGAGACTGCGGACACAGTGCAGGAGATGACCAGAGACTGCGGACACAGTGCAGGAGATGACCAGAGACTGCGGACAAAGTACAGGAGATGACCAGAGACTGCGGACACAGTACAGGAGATGACCAGAGACTGCGGACACAGTGCAGGAGATGACCAGAGACTGCGGACACAGTACAGGGATGACCGGAGACTGCGGACACAGTGCAGGAGATGACCAGAGACTGCGGACACAGTACAGGAGATGACCAGAGACTGCGGACACAGTACAGGAGATGACCAGAGACTGCGGACACAGTGCAGGAGATGACCAGAGACTGCGGACACAGTACAGGAGATGACCAGAGACTGCGGACACAGTACAGGAGATGACCAGAGACTGCGGACACAGTACAGGAGATGACCAGAGACTGCGGACACAGTGCAGGAGATGACCAGAGACTGCGGACACAGTGCAGGAGATGACCAGAGACTGCGGACACAGTGCAGGAGATGACCAGAGACTGCGGACAAAGTACAGGAGATGACCAGAGACTGCGGACACAGTACAGGAGATGACCAGAGACTGCGGACACAGTGCAGGAGATGACCAGAGACTGCGGACACAGTACAGGGATGACCGGAGACTGCGGACACAGTGCAGGAGATGACCAGAGACTGCGGACACAGTACAGGAGATGACCAGAGACTGCGGACACAGTACAGGAGATGACCAGAGACTGCGGACACAGTGCAGGAGATGACCAGAGACTGCGGACACAGTACAGGAGATGACCAGAGACTGCGGACACAGTACAGGAGATGACCAGAGACTGCGGACACAGTGCAGGAGATGACCAGAGACTGCGGACACAGTACAGGGATGACCGGAGACTGCGGACACAGTGCAGGAGATGACCAGAGACTGCGGACACAGTACAGGAGATGACCAGAGACTGCGGACACAGTACAGGAGATGACCAGAGACTGCGGACACAGTGCAGGAGATGACCAGAGACTGCGGACACAGTACAGGAGATGACCAGAGACTGCAGACACAGTGCAGGAGATGACCAGAGACTGCGGACACAGTGCAGGAGATGACCAGAGACAGCGGACACAGTACAGGAGATGACCAGAGACTGCGGACACAGTGCAGGGAATGACCAGAGACTGCTGACCTTTGGGAAGGGAGGGGGAGCGGGTACCTGAATTTGACAGGTACCCGTTCCCACTTCCGCGGAGTTGTCTTTCTCTCTTCTTCCCGCGCCAGCTTCTGTGACAGCCGGGTGCCCACTGCGCATGCGCGAGAAGCGCTGCGCCTTGTGAATGGCCCGGCGCCTTCTGGGACCTGTCATGTGTCCCAGAAGACAGCGGATCATTCACAAAGAGCAGCGCTTCTCGCGCATGCGCAGTGGGCACCCGGCTGTCACAGAAGCCAGTGCGGGAAGACTGTGTAGCGCTGGAGCGAGGAACAGGTAAGGCCCTGCAGGAGAGAACAGCTGAGCGGCCGGCCCGATATTCTGACATGGTGGCGGCAGAAATACCGGACCGGCCGCTTTATATTCGCTCCATAAGACTCACTGACATTTTCCCCCCTTTTTTGGGGGGAAAAAAGTGCATCTTATGGAGCGAAAAATACGGTATATATATATATATATATATATTTTTTTTATTTATTTATTTTTTTAAAACATTTTTTGTACTCGTAAAAAAGAGAAAAGACATAGCGACAGCCAAAGCTCATAATTTAGTTTTTTTTTTCCCGCATCGGAAACATTCTTTATTTATTCAGCTCCTGGTTAAGGATTCATTATCTATTTCCACAGAAGATAATTGGTTCAAACATTCTCTGAGACTTCAGCGAAATTCCCAGGAAGTTGCAAAGATGTTTTTCCAGATTAAAAAAAAAAAAAAATTCTTTTTTTTTTAATGTTTTAAAACATTTTTTGTACTCGTCTGAAGCATTCTTTATTTCTTCAGCTCCTGGATAAGGATTCACTAACTATTTTTTTTTTTTTATTTAATTTTTTTAAACATTTTTCCAACTTGTATTTCTGTTATTCTGCACTAGCCTGAGAAAATATTTTTTTTTAGTTTACAAAAAAAAAATATATTTTTTTTAATTTAATTTTTAAAACATTTTTTGTACTCGTAAAAAAGAGAAAATACATACCAACACCAAAGCTCATATTTTTTTCCCCCGCATCTGAAGCATTCTTTATTTCTTCAGCTCCTGGATAAGGATTCATTAACTATTTTTTTAATTTTTGTTTAATTTTTTAAAACATTTTTTTTTTTAACTCATATTTCTGTTATTCTGCACTAGCCTGAGAAAATATTTTTTTTTAGTTTAAAAAAAATATATATTATTTTTTTTTTATTTAATTTTTTAAAACATTTTTTGTACTCATAAAAAAAAGAAAAGACATACCAACACCAAAGCTCATAATTTAATTTTTTTTATTTTCCCGCATCTGAAACATTCTTTATTTCTTCAGCTCCTGGATAAGGATTCACTAACTATTTTTTTTTTTAATTTAATTTTATTAAACATTTTTCCAACTTGTATTTCTGTTATTCTGCACTAGCCTGAGAAAATATTTTTTTTAGTTTACAAAAAAATATATATTTTTTTTAATTTAATTTTTAAAACATTTTTTGTACTCGTAAAAAAGAGAAAATACATACCAACACCAAAGCTCATATTTTTTTCCCCCGCATCTGAAGCATTCTTTATTTCTTCAGCTCCTGGATAAGGATTCATTAACTATTTTTTTAATTTTTGTTTAATTTTTTAAAACATTTTTTTTTTGAACTCATATTTCTGTTATTCTGCACTAGCCTGAGAAAATATTTTTTTTTAGTTTAAAAAAAATATATATTATTTTTTTTTTATTTAATTTTTTAAAACATTTTTTGTACTCATAAAAAAGAGAAAAGACATACCAACACCAAAGCTCATAATTTAATTTTTTTTATTTTCCCGCATCTGAAACATTCTTTATTTCTTCAGCTCCTGGATAAGGATTCACTAACTATTTTTTTTTTTAATTTAATTTTATTAAACATTTTTCCAACTTGTATTTCTGTTATTCTGCACTAGCCTGAGAAAATATTTTTTTTTAGTTTACAAAAAAAATATATATTTTTTTTAATTTAATTTTTAAAACATTTTTTGTACTCGTAAAAAAGAGAAAATACATACCAACACCAAAGCTCATATTTTTTTCCCCCGCATCTGAAGCATTCTTTATTTCTTCAGCTCCTGGATAAGGATTCATTAACTATTTTTTTAATTTTTGTTTAATTTTTTAAAACATTTTTTTTTAACTCATATTTCTGTTATTCTGCACTAGCCTGAGAAAATATTTTTTTTTAGTTTAAAAAAAATATATATTATTATTTTTTTATTTAATTTTTTAAAACATTTTTTGTACTCATAAAAAAGAGAAAAGACATACCAACACCAAAGCTCATAATTTAATTTTTTTTATTTTCCCGCATCTGAAACATTCTTTATTTCTTCAGCTGCTGGATAAGGATTCATTATCTATTTGCCGCACCCCAAGAGAAAATCCACCAGTTCCAACCGGAGAATGAAAATGTAATCAAGACGGAGCCTTTTAATTATATGTGCAAATTGATTTAAAAGTCTCCAACCTTTCCGGCGGGCCGCCTACGACGATTTCGCCATCCATATTCAGGGCGGCCATTTTTGGAGGCTTCAGAATAAATGAGTTATGACACCATCCTGGGGAGTTCGGGGCCCCGGCCTGTTATTCTACATCTGGTGTCCCCCGTGAGATGAATGTTGATAAGGGACGATCGTTGTAGGCTGAAGATGTTGTTGGAGGCAAATTAATTAATGGCAGAGAGAACAAATTTATTTTCCACTTTTGAATTTTAAGGATTTTTTAAAATTATTTTTTAAAATTATTTAATTAAAAAAAAAAAACAAAAAAAAAACAGAAGACGCTCCAAGATGAAAGGGAAAATTTAAAAACATAAAAGTTAATTTGTCATATTTTGCAGATAACTCCGGTGTTTTTGGATAAAGTCAAGAAGAGTTTTTTTTTAGTTTCCACTTTTGAATTTTAAGGATTTTTTTTTAATTTTTTAAAATTTTTTAATCTAAATAAAAAAAACACAGAAGACGCTCCAAGACGAAAGGGAAAGTTTAAAAAAATAAAAGTTTATTTATCATATTTTGAAGCTAACTCCAGTGTTTTTGTTTGTTTTTGCATAAAGTCAAGAAGAGTAATTTTTTTTATTTTCCACTTTTGAATTTTAAGGATTTTTTTCTAAATTTTTTTAACTTATTTAATTTAAATTAAAAAAAAAAACAGAAGACGCTCCAAAGATGAAAGGGAAAGGTTAAAAAAAAATAAAAGTTCATTTGTCATATTTTGAAGCTAACTCCGGTGTTTTTGTTTGTTTTTAGAAAAAGTCAAGAAGAGTGTCTAGAATGGGTCTGAAGGTCCTCGAAATGTGTTCTGGCTCTATGGTGAGCCGTGGCCATGCAGATCCACTTGAACCCCTTGCCTACCAGGCACTTCTACCCCCTTCCAGTCCAGGCCACTTTTCAGCTTTCAGTGCTGTTACACTTTGAATGACAATTGCGCGGTCATGCAACACTGTACCCAGATTATTTTTTTATCATTTTTTTGAGACAGATAAAGCTTTATTTTGGTGGTATTTAATCACCTCGGGGGGGGGGGGGGGGGTTATTTTGCTAAACAAACCAAAACAACTGAACATTTAAAAAAAAAAATGTTTTTTTTTAGTTTCTGTCCTTCACTGATGGGTGCTAATGAGTCTGCACTGATGGACACTGATAGGCTGCACTGATGGACACTGATAGGCTGCACTGATGGACACTGATAGGCAGCACTGATAGGCTGCACTGATGGGCACTGATAGGCTGCAGTGATGGGCACTAATAGGCAACACGAATGGGCACTGATAGGCAGCACTGATGGGAACTGATAGGCTGCAGTGATGGGCACTAATATGGCGACACTAATGGGCACTGATAGGTGGCACTGATGGGCACTGATAGGCTGCAGTGTTGGGCATTGACAGGCATCACTGATGGGCACTGATAGGGTGCATTAATGGTCACTAATGAGGAGGCAGTGGTAGGTGGCACTGATGGGAATTGACAGGAATCACTGATGGGCACTGAAAGGCAGCACTCATATATGGCACTGATAGGCGGCACTGTTAGGTGGCACTTACTGGCACTGTTAGGCAGCACTGACTGGCACTGTTAGGTGGCACTGACTGGCACTGTTAGGCGGCACTGTTAGGCAGCACTGATTGGCACTGTTAGGCGGCACTGACTGGCACTGTTAGGCAGTACTGACTGGCACTGTAAGGCGGCACTGATTGGCACTGTTAGGGGGCACTGACTGACACTGTTAGGCAGTACTGACTGGCACTGATAGGTGGCACTGACTGGCACTGTTAGGCGGCACTGACCAGCACTGTTAGGGGGCACTGATAGGCCCGTCACTCTACATTTACACAACAAACTATTTAGCTAACAAATCTGATAAAAATACAATATTGAGTGATTATACACAGAAAATAGGGGATCATTCTACTCTGACAAAATTGGAGGTAAAAATGTATTCATATAAAATTCTTTAAATAATTATTTATATATGTATAATATATGTTATTTATATGTTTTAACAATTTGCATGCATTCCCTTCTTCACACCCTCAGCTGTAAAACGCCACTCCTTGTGCGCTCATATTAAATAATGCCGGGTTATATTCAACCCCGAAAAACGTCAGCCCTGCGCCTCAGTGAGTCTGTGAGAGGCAGTGCTGGAGATAAGGACACCCATATGGAAGAAAAATATATTTGAAATGCTACAATTTTGGCCGTATTCAATATATTTAAAAATTTTATATATATATGTATACACACACATTTTTGGAATGCATTTTTGGAAAATGTATAAACGTAAAATAATATGTTAAAATGACTTTTTATATGTAAAAAAAATCAGAAGAATATATATATATATAAAATACTGTATGTATATATATATATATATATATATAGGCATTTGTGCAATAAGTTATTTATATTGATTTTTATACCTTTTTTTTATATTGTGAGTTTATTAATTATTCACATATGGGAAGTAGGCTTTTGTGCAATAAGGTATTTATATTGATTTTTACACAGTTTTTTTTTATATTGTGAATTTTTTAATTTATTCACATGTTGGAAGTAGATTTTTGTGCAATAAGTTATTTATTCTGATTTTTATACCTTTTTTTATATTGTGAATTTATTAATTATTCACATGTGGAAAGTAGACTTTTGTGCAATAAGTTATGTAGATTGTAAGCTCGAAAGAGCAGGTCCCTCGAACCCCTCGTGTGTTGTATTGTTACTGTATTGTCTCATGTTAATGTACAGCGCTGAGCAAACCTTTTAGCACTATATAAATACTGTATAATAATAATAATAATAATAATATATTGATTGTTATACTTTTTTTTTATATTGTGAATTTATTATTTATTCACATGTAGGAAGTAGGCATTTGTGCAATACGTTTTTTATATTTATTTGTATACAGTTTTTTTTTTAAAATAGTGTGAGTTTATTATTTATTTACATGTGGGAAGTAGGCATTTGTGAAATAAGTTATTTATATTGATTTGTATGCAGTTTTTTTTTTTATATTGTGAATTTATTATTTATTCACATGTGGGAAGTAAACATTTGTGCAATAAGTTATTTATATTGATTGTTATACCTTTTTTTATATTGTGAATTTATTATTTATTCACATATGGGAAGTAGGCTTTTGTGCAATAAGGTATTTATATTGATTTGTATACAGTTTTTTTTTTTTTACATCATGAATTTATTATTTATTCACATGTAGGAAGTAGGCTTTTGTGCAATACTTTTTTATATTGATTTTTATACCTTTTTTTACATCATGAATTTATCATTTATTCACATGTGGGAAGTAGGCATTTGTGCATTGTTATTTATTCTGATTTTTATACAGTTTTTTTTTTATATTGCAAATTTATTATTTATTTACATGTGGGAAGTAGGCATTTGTGCAATAAGTTATTTATATTGATTTTTATATTGGGGATTTATTATTTATTCACTTTTATGCAAGAATTATTGTGGTTAATATACATTTATTTACAATAGGGTTTAGGGAGCGCGGTTCACTTTTATTTATATTTTATACCTATATAAACAAATAAGCAAAGCCTTTCACAGTCTTCCTTCTCACCAGTACAAGCAGTGACAACCGGTCGCAGTGACTCCTCTTTTCAAGTCATGTCATTTCCCTTCCAGCATCAATGTGTACAATACAGGACCAGCGCCGACCACTAGTCCTGCATTGTACGCAATGATTTAGAGGGCCTGGTGTAGGAGCAAAGAAGACCGCTGATGATGTCAGACATTGCAGACGACACACGTTGGGTGGAGCAGCCACTTCCAAGGCACCAAGGAAGAAGGGTATTGTTACTCTGTATTATAAACCTGTAGACTAGACAAGCGTGATATCCTGTGCTCCTGCATACACTCCGCCCACTTTATTAGGTCCACCTGTTCAATGGCTCGGCAACACAAATTGCTAATCAGCCAATCACATGGCAGCAACTCAATGTATTTAGGCATCAAACCGAGCATCAGAATGGGGAAGAAAGGAGATTTAAGTGACTTGGAACCAGGGATGGACTGACAACTCATGGGGCCCCCGGGCAATAAGGGATCATGGGGCCCCTGTGTCCTTGCCCAAACTCAAAAAAGCCTATGAAAAAGGTACCAAGGGCAGATCATCAGGCCCCCTACTGACCCCGGGCAGTGCCCGAGTTTCCAAATGGTCAGTCCGCACCTGCTTGGATTGTGGCGTGGTTGTTGGTGCCAGACGGGCTGGTCTGAGTGTTTCACAACTGCTGATCTACTGGGACTCTGTACACCCTGTACACCCCGTACATTCCATACATCCCGTACACCCTGTACATCCCGTACATCCCATATACCCTGTACATCCCATACATCCTGTACACCCCGTACATTCCATACATCCCGTACACCTTATACATCCCGTACATCCCATATACCCTGTACATCCCATACATCCTGTACACCCCGTACATTCCATACATCCCATACACCCCGTACATCCCGTACACCCCAAACACCCTGTACATACCATACATCCTGTACATCCCGTATACCCCATACATACAATACATCCCTGTACATCCCGTACATCCCATACATCCCATACATCCTGTACATCCCATACATCCCCATACATTCCATACACCCCGTACATCCCATACATCCCCATACATTCCATACACTCCATACATCTTGTACACCGCGTACATCCCATACATCACGTACATTCCATACATCCCGTACATCCCATACAGCCTATACATCCCTGTACATCCCGTACATCCCTGTACATCACGTACATCCCATACATCCCATACAGCCCTTACATCCCGGTGCATCCCATACATCCTGTATACCCTATACATCCCATACATCCCTTACATCCCAGTACATCCGGTACATCCCATACTTCCCATACATCCTGTACACCCCATACATCCTATACATCCCTTACATCCCGATACATCCCATACATCCCCGTACATCCCGTACATTCCACACATCCCTTACATCCTGTACATCCCATACATCCCTTACATCCCGGTACATCCCATACATCCTGTACACCCCATACATCCCATACATCCCATACATCCCTTACATCCCAGTACATCATGTACATCCCATACATCCCTTACATCCCGTACATCCCATACATCCCTTACATCCCGTACATCCCGGTACATCCCGTACATCCCGGTACATCCCGTACATCCCGTACTTCCCATACATCCCATACAAACCATACATCCCATACATCCCTTACATCCCAGTACATCATGTACATCCCATACATCCATTACATCCCTTACATCCCGGTACATCCCGTACTTCCCATACATCCTGTACACCCACACATCCCCTACATTCCTTACATCATGTACATCCCATACATCCCCGTACATCCCATACATCCTTTACATTCCTGTATAACCCGTACAGCAAGCAGATATTTTGACAGGTCTTCAGGAGACATCGAATATGGCATATACGTATACTCCTGCACTTGAGGATGGACTCCACAGGGGCTACAACTGCATATCAAATGCCTTGAAGAGTGCACGTCTTGCTGCCCTCAATGGACCAGAGAAGTCCAAATATACTGCATGCAAAGAAAACCAACAGAAGGCGCACAGAGTCATTACCTTTAAAACAGAAAGCCATGTATTGTTATAAAAGAAGTGGTAATATACTCACAAAGGACAATAATGTCAAAGGCACATCATGTAAAGAACAGCAATGTCCAGTCCGCACTGGGTGATATCCGCAATGGAGATATTGGACCTCCAACCGGCTAACGCGTTTCAAGAACTTGCCTCTTCCTCAGAGCCAATGCCTATGATCATTTGATTTCTTTGTAAGCAGGTCTGCAGGAGACCTACATGGCACCAGAGATCTACTGACCGCTGCTGCAATGCTTCCCGGGCTCCTTTGGGCAAGAATAATAAATACACTGCAAAAAATGTACATTTCTTATTTTTGTCCGAAAGGGGAACTTATCGTTTAACCTCTTACTGTCCGCAGATAGCCGAATGACGGCTTCACTGCGGCCGGCCAGTTCTGGGAGGATGTCACATGACGTCCTCCCGGAACACATTCTCCTATGGACACAGATGATCAGGTGATATGGTAAAAGGCCAATCACAGCTGCCTTTTACCACGTGATCAGCCGTGTCCAATGACACACTGATCACCGGGAAATGCTGTCACAGCGTGAGGAAAGTACTGCAGAGAACCAGCAGTTGTCAGAGAAGGGATCGGCACCGATCATCAAGGCACTGATGATCTGTGCCCTGATGATCGGTGCCCAGCAGTGCCACCGAGCAGTGCCACCCACAAGTGACCATCAGTGCCACCCAGCAGTGCCACCCACAAGTGCCCACCAGTGCCACCCACAAGTGCCCAGCAGTGCCACCCACATGTGCCCAGCAGTGCCAACCACCAGTGCCCATCAGTGCAGCCCAGCAGTGCCATCCATCAGTGCAGACCATCAGTGCAGCCCAGCAGATGCCATCCATCAGTGCAGCCCAGCAGTGCCACCCATCAGTGCCGCCCAGTGCCGTCAGTCAGTGCCGTCAGTCAGTGCCCATCAGTGCCGCCTATCAGTGCCAGCTCATCAGTGCTGCCTATTAGTGCCATCTATCAGTGCCACCTATCAGTGCTGCCTATCAGTGCCCATCAGTGCTGCCAATCCCTGCCACCTCATCAGTGCCGCCTATCAGTGCTGCCTACCAGTACCCATGAGTGCCGCCTGTCAGTGCCCATCAGTGCAGCCTCATCAACGCACATCAGTGAAGAAGAAAAATTACCTGTTTGCAAAATGTTATAATAGAAACAAAGAAAAACTCTTTTTTTCAAATTTTTTGCTCTTTTTTTGTTCATAGTCAAAAAAATAAAACACCCAGCGGCAATTGAATTTCACCAAAAGAAAGCTCTGTTTGTGTGAAAAAAATGCTAAAAATGTCACATGGGTACAATGTTGCATGACCGCGCAATTGTCATTCACAGTGCGACAGCGCTGAAAATTGGTCTGGGCAGGAAGGGGGGTGACAGTGCCCGGTAGGCAGGAAGGGGGTGACACTGCCCGGTAGGCAGGAAGGGGGTGACAGTGCCCAGTAGGCAGGAAGGGGGTAGAAGTGCCCGGTAAGCAGGAAGGGGGTGACACTGCCCGGTAGGCAGGAAGGGGGTGACACTGCCCGGTAGGCAGGAAGGGGGTGACAGTGCCCGGTAGGCAGGAAGGGGGTGACACTGCCCGGTAGGCAGGAAGGGGTTGACAGTGCCCGGTAGGCAGGAAGGGGGTGATAGTGCCTGGTAGGCAGGAAGGGGGTGACACTGCCCGGTAGGCAGGAAGGGGGTGACAGTGTCCTGTAGGCAGGAAGGGGGTGACAGTGCCCGGTAGGCAGGAAGGGGGTGACACTGCCCGGTAGGCAGGAAGGGGGTGACAGTGCCCGGTAGGCAGGAAGGGGGTGACAGTGTCCTGTAGGCAGGAAGGGGGTGATAGTGCCTGGTAGGCAGGAAGGGGGTGACAGTGCCCGGTAGGCAGGAAGGGGGTGATAGTGCCTGGTAGGCAGGAAGGGGGTGACAGTGCCCGGTAGGCAGGAAGGGGGTGACACTGCCCGGTAGGCAGGAAGGGGGTGACACTGCCCGGTAGGCAGGAAGGGGGTGACAGTGTCCTGTAGGCAGGAAGGGGGTGACAGTGCCCGGTAGGCAGGAAGGGGGTGACACTGCCCGGTAGGCAGGAAGGGGGTGACAGTGCCCGGTAGGCAAGAAGGGGGTGATAGTGCCTGGTAGGCAGGAAGGGGGTGACAGTGCCCGGTAGGCAGGAAGGGGGTGACAGTGTCCTGTAGGCAGGAAGGGGGTGACAGTGCCCGGTAGGCAGGAAGTGGGTGACAGTTCCCGGTAGGCGAGGGGTTGATCTGGCCTCAGGACTGGCCTGGCTTCCACTTGACCTGCTTTTGGAATATGCCTGTCTGTTCATCTCCATTACCAACCTCAGCCTGGACTTCAGACCAAGATTCCGCCAACTGACTTGGCACCCCATTGCCTGTACATTGCTGAACCCTGCCTGTTCTTCACTCTGATCCTGCCTATGATTTGATTCCTTCTTGTTCAGCTGTTCCTGGACTCAGCCTGCGACTTGGCTCTGCTCATTACTGGACTTGATGGACCCACGGACTACAAGATGTTTTTTCTATTTTTTTTTTCATTTCTATCACAAACAAATGCAAAAACTCAGTGGTGCTCAAATACCTCCCAAAAGAAGCTCTATTTGTTTGAGAAAAAATGATGTTATTTTGTTAGGGTACAACGTTGCATGCCAATGCAATTACCAGTTAAAATAGAGCAGTGCTAAATAGCAAAAAAATGGCTTGGCCATAAAGAGGAAAAAACCTTTTGGATCAGAAGTGGTTAATTCAGGCGGATTACGGTCATCTAAGGGTTAATAAATTATTAAATAGGAACAGATTGTTTTTTTTTAAATGTACTTCTCAGATTACTTTAACTGACATCGTATGCAGCTGGAAGCTCCTCCCTTCAACCGGCAGATACATGGAACAGAGTAAATATGACAGTGACAGTATTACTTTGTATCTCTCTATCTCTCGTTTGATCGATGTTTATAAACAATGTTACTTTGTATCTCTCTATCTCCCGTCTAATCAATGTTTATAAACAATGTTACTTTGCATCTCTCTATCTCCCGTCTGATTGATGTTTATAAATAATGTTACTTTGTATCTCTCTATCTCCCATCTGATCAATGTTTATAAACAATGTTACTTTGTATCTCTCTATCTCTCATCTGATCAATGTTTATAAACAATGTTACTTTGTATCTCTCTATCTCCCATCTGATCAATGTTTATAAACTATGTTACTTTTTATCTATCTCCCGTCTGATCGATGTTTATAAACAATGTTACTTTGTATCTCGCTATCTCTCGCCTGATCAATGTTTATAAACAATGTTACTTTGCATCTCTCTATCTCCTGTCTGATCGATCTTTATAAACAATGTTACTATGGATCTCACTATCTCCTGTCTGACCGATGTTTATAAACAATGTTACTTTGTATCTCGCTATCTCTCATCTGACCGATGTTTATAAACAATGTTACTTTGTATCTCTCTATCTCCCGCCTGATAAATATTTATAAACAATGTTACTTTGTATCTCTCTATCTCCCGTCTAATCAATGTTTATAAACAATGTTACTTTGTATCTATCTCCCGTCTGATCGATGTTTATAAACAATGCTACTTTGTATCTCTCTATCTCCCATCTGATCAATGTTTATAAACAATGTTACTTTGTATCTCTCTATCTCCCGTCTGATCAATGTTTATAAACAATGTTACTTTGTATCTCTCTATCTCCCGTCTGATCAATGTTTATAAACAATGTTACTTTGTATCTCTCTATCTCCCGTCTGATCGATGTTTATAAACAATGTTACTTTGTATCTCTCTATCTCCCATCTGATCAATGTTTATAAACAATGTTACTTTGTATCTCTCTATCTCCCGTCTGATCAATGTTTATAAACAATGTTACTTTGTATCTCTCTATCTCCTGTCTGATCGGTGTTTATAAACAATGTTACTTTGTATCTCTCTATCTCCCGTCTGATAGATGTTTATAAACAATGTTACTTTGTATCTCTCTATCTCCTGTCTGATCAATGTTTATAAACAATGTTACTTTTTATCTCTCTATCTCCCGTCTGATCGATGTTTATAAACAATGTTACTTTGCATCTCTCTATCTCCCGTCTGATCAATGTTTATAAACAATGTTACTTTGTATCTCTCTATCTCCCGTCTGATCGGTGTTTATAAACAATGTTACTTTGTATCTCTCTATCTCCCGTCTGATAGATGTTTATAAACAATGCTACTTTGTATCTCTCTATCTCCTGTCTGATCAATGTTTATAAACAATGTTACTTTTTATCTCTCTATCTCCCGTCTGATCGATGTTTATAAACAATGTTACTTTGTATCTCTATCTCCTGTCTGATTGATGGTTATAAACAATGTTACTTTGTATCTCGCTATCTCTCATCTGATCAATGTTTATAAACAATGTTACTTTGTATCTCTATCTCCTGTCTGATTGATGGTTATAAACAATGTTACTTTGTATCTCGCTATCTCTCATCTGATCAATGTTTATAAACCTTGGTTCTTTGTATCCCACTGTCTCCCATCTAATAAATGTTTATAAACAATGCTACTTTGTATCTTTCAATTTCCCGTCTGATCAATGTTTTGTACTTTGTATCTCTTTATCTCCTATCTGATTAATGTTTCTAAAAATTGTTACTTTGTATCTCTCTATCTCAATCTGATCATTGTTTCTAAACAATGTTACTTTGTATCTCTCAAATGCCTCCCTGAACAATATTTATAAACAATGTTACTTTGTATCTCCCTATCTCCTGTCTGAACATTGTTTATACACACTATGCCAGACTTCTTTTTTTTTCTTTTACAGAAATACATTCTACAGCTGATGTATTTTCATAGCAAAAACTGGCAAGTGTGAGCAGGAGCAGAAAAAGGGCAGAAGGCCAGGACAGGCTACAAACCCTGTGTACTTCAGTGAAGCCTTTTTGGGTGTATTGTGCCCAGAGTCCTTTACTGGTTCAAGTAACTTATGCTATAAAAAAAACAATAAATAATAAATATAACATAAATAATAAACGCACATTGGGAAAAATATTTTGTATAGAATAATACTTCTGGTTATATAAATACTGTAGAACAGTTTTAGAGAGATCTATGCGTAAGACCAAAAGAGAAAGATTGCCGAGGAATAAAGAAGGTTTTTGTTCCTGATGAGTCGGGAATCATGCATTTTGCTTTAAATACATACATTCATTCATACGGACAGATCCATCAGACCAAGAAGAGTGACGGTTGTATGAGAAAATGGAACAGAGGGATTTAGGACCGAACAGGGACTGGAGAGGGACAGCTGGGTTCTGAGCTCAAGGTCAATGACAGAACATGTTATGAATGCAGGACAGAATTCCTATTACCTGAAAGCATGGACAGGAAAGTGCACAGGGATCGTTAAGTCAATGTGCAATTATAAGGTAAGTTCTGGTGCTGTGAGTCAGTGTCATTCCGCTGCAGAGCTCTGCCATGTCGTGTGACAATTAAGGGATTTCAGTATGCAGCCGAGAAAGAAATGATTAATAAACTCGGCCTGAGACCTAAGACAAGGGAGTAATTACTAGGAGGTATTGATTCTGCTGTCTCCGGCTCCTTTTCGCCCCTAGAAAACGAGAAGATATTATATATATATATATATATATATATATATACATATATTTATTTATATATACACAGTATATATATGTAGATATAGATATATACAGTATATAAATATAGATAAATACAGTATATAGATATAAATATATACACAGTGTATATATATATATATCTATATATAGTGAGGAAAATAAATATCTGATCCCCTGTAGATTTTGTAGGTTTGCCCACTTACAAAGAAATGGAGGGTCTATCATTCTTACCATAGGTGTATTTTAAATGATAGGGACAGAATATCAACCAAAAATCAAGAAATAAACACATTAAAACAAATGTTATAAATTGAGTTGCAGTTCAGTGAGTACTGGGGGCAGTGGACAGTGTCAGTAGGGAGTGAGCAGGGAGCACTAGTATATTTTGGGCTGTCATTAGATTGGGATGAAAAAACAGAACCTGTACCCCATTATATCGGAAAGAAGGCAATGGATTGAGGGAAGGAATGGATAAAGAAAGAAAAAGGAGAGAGGGAATTGGATGAAGAAAGAAAAGGAAGGAAGGGAAAGAAGAAAGGGGATGGAGGAAGGAAGGGAAGAAAGAGGATGGAGGAAGGAAGGGAAGGAAGGGATGAAAGAGGATGGAGGAAGGAAGGGAAGGAAGGGATGAAAGAGGATGGAGGAAGGAAGGGATGAAAGAGGATGGAGGACGGAAGGGAAGGAAGGGATGAAAGAGGATGGAGGAAGGAAGGGAAGAAAGAGAGAGAAAGAAAGAAAGAAAGAAAGAAAGAAAGAAAGAATTGAAGGACAAGGAGGGAGTGAAGGAAAAATGAAGGGAGGGGACAGAGGAAGGAATAAAGGTAATGAAAAAAAGGGAAGGAGTGAATGGAGGAAGGAAGGAAGGTAGAAAATGGATGGAGGAAGGAATGAAGGAAGGGGAGGCATGGAAGGAAGGAAGGAAGGAAGGAAGGAAGGAAGGAAGGAAGGAAGGAAGGAAGGGGAGCGAGAGAGAGCGAAAGGAAAGAATGAAGGGAGGGGATAGAGGAAGGAAGAGAGGAATGAAGGAAGAAAAGGGAGGGAAGGAAGGAAGGAAGGAATGAAGGAAGAAAGGAAGGAAGGAAGGAAGGAAGGAAGGAAGGAAGGAAGGAAGGAAGGAAGGAAAGAAAGAAAGAAGGGAGGGAAGAAAGTACGAAAAGGAGTGAGGGAATGGATGGAGGAAGGAAGGAAGGAAGGAAAGGGAATGGATAGATAAAGGAAGGAAGAGATGTGAAGGGAAGGAAGAAAAGGGAGGGAAGGAATGGATGGAGGAAGGAAGGAAATGGATTGAGGAAAGAATGAAGGAAAGGGAGGGAAGGAAGGAGGGGAGGGAGGAAGGAAATAAAAGGAGGGGAGGGAGGAAGGAATGAAGAGAGGAAGGAAGGAAGGAAGGAAGGAAGGAAGGAAGGGAGGAAGGGAGAAAGGAAGGAAGGATTGAAAGAAGGGGAGGGAGGGAAGGAAAAAATGAAGGGAGGGGATAAAGGAAGGAATGAAGGTAAGGAAGAAAAGGGAGTGAGGGAATGAAGGAAGGAAGAAAATGGATGGAGGAAGGAATGAAGAAAAAGGAGGGGGAGAGAGAGAGAGAGAGATGTGTATCATGTGGATTTACTGGATTTTTGATCAATATTGTGTCTCTATCATTTAAAATATACCTATGATAAACATTATACACCCTTCATTTCTTTGTAAGTGGGCAAACTTACAAAATCTGCAGGGGATCAAATCATTATTTCCCCCACTGTATATATATATAGTCAATGTGAGTGGACAGCACACATGGTGTAGGATCGCAGATCATCCAGGTGTGCTCCCAGTGACCACCAAAATATAAAAATAGCAAAAGGTTGGACCACAGAGAGCTTCATTTATTGCTCATTCAAAAAAAGAAAACTATCAATTTTCCAGTATAAAATGAACTACATTATAAGACAGGAAACCCGCAATGACATAATTCGATACAAAGCAATGATTGCATAGCAAAGCTATACAAAATAACAACATAGAATGACAACTGTAATAGTTGTTAGGGTGTCACATGAAACATGTATGGGGGGGCTAAACCTTTTCTTTCTTTTTTTTGGAGGACGGTTTAAGTACTTGGGTGTAACTTTATTTTTTTTTACTTTTCTAAAATTTTATATCACCTAGGGGGCAAAAAGTCCCCTAGGTGATGTAATATTTTTGAAACAGGTTTTCTGTAATGAGACATCAAGGGGTCTATTAGACCCCTGATGTCTCGCTTGCCCTCAACTGAAGCCAATGGAGCACAGATCATACTCCATTAGCTTCTTCCCTGACTACAAGAGCCAGGGAAAGTGGCACCAGAAACCGAAAGTGATGTTTTTGTGTCACTTTTGGGTTGATTCTAGCTAAGGGAGATCAGTAAACGTTTCTTCACAGCTCTTTTTTTCCCTCCACCCAGTGACACTCTCCATGTGTGTCCTGGGCCCACAGGTGGAACCCAGAAATCGTGGTGTGTGGAATTGTACTGGACGGATACACTCCAGGGCAGGGGTAGACTGTCCATTTGGAAACTTGGGCACTGCCCGAGGGCCCGAGGTCAGTAGGGGGCCCCATGAGATGCCCCTGGTACCTTTTTCATAGGCTTTTTTGAGTTTAGGCAAGGACACAGGGGCCCCATGGTCCCCTATTGCCCGGGGGCCCCATGAGTTGTCAGTCCGCCCCTGCTCCAGGGTCACAGAAATCAATCCCCCTCCTCTGCACATACATTCACTGGGAAGACCAGTGTGATGCTGTTTCTCCTCCCCCAGCTCTCTGAGCTGTTTATCCAGCTGAGAACAGAGGGGATGTGATCACTTATCAAAAAGAAAAGTGGAAAAAAGGTGTTATTTGTATCTATACACAAATGTTTTACCTTTAATTTCTATTTTAACCTGTGTGGGTTGTTTTCCAAGGTGAGGGTTGACACATACTTTAACAAACAGTTGTGCAAACTACATGCGACATTAAAAAAAATGCAACTGCCATATTTTTATACTACAAAGTCCCTGTTTTTCAGTAATTTTAGACAAAAATGTAGATTTTAATGAGTATGCAAAAAATGTAAAAAAAAAAACAAAATGCTCTACAGAAGTGGTTAAAGCCTCTGTAGCTGCGTGTGTTCATAAATCATTGTATCCTTGCTCAGCACAAAATGCATTACCCATCCTTGGTGAAAGCAGTGTGCTGGGACTTGTAGTTCTTCTGCAATTGCTGGTTTTCTGGATGTCAGTGCAGCCAGCTTCTTCCAGTAATTATTCCAGACGGATGAAATCCATATTTGCTCAGGTATAAATTGAGCGAGCAGCTGTTCTTCCTCTCCGAGTCAAGAGGGCTGTGAACAAGTGAGATGGAATACTCCCCAGTCGTTTGACTTATAATTTGGATTTAATTGAGCATAGAAAAGCTCTCTTTAATCAGTATTTTTTTTATGTTGCTGTTGTTTAGTTTTAATCGTTTTTGAAATGTTCACGTACTATAAATGTACTGTGATTTCTACATTTCCATCCGTTCTGAGAAACAGAAAAAATGAACCCCATAACAAGGTTGTCCACCAAAGAAATGTTCAGTTCATATTTTACTTCTTTGTTGTAACAATTATTTGACAATATGAAGAAACATAGAAGATGGATAGTAGGAAAAAGTCCAAGTGGTCCAACGAGTTTGCTCAATATATGTACTGTATATATAGAGTGGGGATCGAACGTTTGGGCACCCCAGCTAAAAATTTGTATTAATGTGCATAAAGAAGCCAAGGAAAGATAGAAAAATCTCCAAAAGGCATCAAATTACAGATTAGACATCCTTATAATATGTCAGCAAAAGTTAGATTTTATTTCCATCATTTACACTTTCAATATAACAGAAAACAAAAAAATGGCGTCTGCAAAAGTTTGGGCCCCCTGCAGAGGTAATATCTTGTGCTGCCCCTTTGGCAAGTTTCACAGCTTGTAAACGCTTTTTGTAGCCAGCCAAGAGTCTTTCAATTCTTGTTTGAGGTATCTTTGCCCATTCTTCCTTACAAAAGTCTTCCAGTTCTTTGAGATTTCTGGGCTGTCTGTCACGCACGGCTCTTTTAAGGTCTATCCATAGATTTTCAATTATGTTGAGGTCAGGAGATTGTGAAGGCCATGGCAAAACCTTCAGTTTACGCCTCTTGATGTAATCCCCGTGGATTTCGAGGTGTGTTTAGGATCATTATCCATTTGTAGAAGCCATCCTCTCTTTAACTTCAGCTTTTTCACAGATGGCATCAAGTTACCATCCAAAATTTGCTGAAATTTTATTGAATCCATTTTTCCTTCTACTCGTGAGATGTTCCCTGTGCCACTGGCTGCAACACAACCCCAAAGCATGATTGATCCAACGCCATGCTTAACAGTTGGACAGAGGTTCTTTTCATTAAATTCTGTGCCCCTTCTTCTCCAAACGTACCTTTGCTCATTCCGGCCAAAAAGTTCAATTTTAACCTCATCGGTCCACAGAACTTGTTTCCAAAATGCATCAGGCTTGTCTATATGTTCATTTCCAAAGTTCAAACGATGATTTTTGTGGTGAGGACGTAGAAGAGGTTTTCTTCTGATAATTCTTCCATGAAGACCATATTTGTACAAGTATCTCTTTATAGTGGAATAGTGTACCACAACTCCAGTGTCTGCCAGATCTTTCTGGAGGGATCGTGCAGTCAAACGTGGGTTTTGAATTGTTTTTCTCACAATCCTGCGAGCTGTTCTGTCTGATATTTTTCTTGGTCTTCCAGATGTTGCTTTAACTTCCACTGTTCCTGATGACTGCCATTTCTTAATTACATTCCAAACAGAGGATATTGACATCTGAAAACGCTTTGCTATCTTCTTATAGCCTTCTTAAGCTTTGTGAGCGTCAACTATTTTCAGTTTCAGTTTTCTAGACAACTGCTTAGAAGAACCCATGGTGCTGATTGTTGGGGCAAGGTCAGATGAGTCTGGGCATTTAAAACCTTTGAGATTGACATCACCTGGTCTTCCCAGACGATGATTGAGAACAATCCATGACACTGGCAGGTCTAAGCTTTGCAAAGGGGGCAGTGCATACTAAAACTTTTGCAGACGCCATTTTTTTGTTTTCTGTAATTTTGAAAGTGTAAATGATGGAAATAAAATCTAACTTTTGTTGACATATTATAAGAATGTCTAATCTGTAATTTGATGCCTTTTGGAGATTTTTCCATCTTTCCTTGGCTTCTTTATGCACATTAATACAAATTTTTAGCTGGAGTGCCCAAACTTTCGATCCCCACTGTATATATATCAGGGGCGGACTGACCATTTGGAAACTCGGGCACTGCCCGAGGGCCCGGGGTCAGTAGGGGGCCCCATGAGATGCCCCTGGTACCTTTTTCATAGGCTTTTTTGAGTTTGGGCAAGGACACAGGGGCCCCATGATCCCCTAATGCCCGGGGGCCCTATGAGTAGTCAGTTCGCCCCTGATATATATCTATATACACCAAAAAACACAGTGGTGTCACACTCCACTATCAGTATAATGAAAGAACATAAATTAATTAATAAAATATATTACAAACAAATGACTGAGTCCTAGTAAATTTCCACGGCATGATATTACAATCACACTAGTGCTGCATGCATATCTTCACAAAAAATCCTCAAACAATCTGTGATCCTATGGTGTCTTCTATGGTATATTGCCAAAATAAAATATAATCCATCAAATTTATATATATTGTGCTCCTTCATCAGTTGTGCTCTCACCTGACGTATATGACCAAACCATTAAGTGAGGTCCAGGGATGGACTGACAACTCATGGGGCCCCCGGGCAATAGGGGATTATGGGGCCCCTGTGTCCTCAGACACACCCAAAAAAGCCTATGAAAAAACCAATGAAAGGTACCTCATGGGGCCCCTACTGACCCCGGGCCCTCGGGCAGTGCCTGAGTGCTCGAATGGTCAGTCCGCCCCTGGTGTGTCCCTTTATTTGGGCTCAGAAGTGGTCAAATGGATAAATCCCTGTATCCCAGATGGATGGATGGATGGATGAATGGAGTTTTTCCTTTTTCCAGCAGAGAGTCTCGATGTTATTTAGAGATCCTTTTCTGTGTGGTTTGTCTTTAAGCGTCATGATGTCAGAGCCCCTCCCCTACACGTTTCACCACTGGGTCACGTGGCTTCATCAGGGTGAATTTGGTAATGTTCTCACTTAATGTCAATAAACCATAGTAGCTTACAAGAATCACATTTATATATATATATATATATATACATACACACACACTATATTGTCAAAAGTATTGTCCCCCCCGCCCTGAATCATGTAATTCAGGTGTTCCAATTCCATCCATATCATGTGATTCAGGTGTTCCAATCCCCTCCATGGACACAGGTGTATACAATCAAGCCCCTAGGCATGCAGACTGCTTCTACAAACATTGGTGAAAGAATGGGTCACTCTCAGGAGCTCAGTGACTCCAAGCGTGGTCCCGTGATAGGTGGTCACCTGTGCAATAAGTCCATCCGTGACATTTCCTGGCTACTAAATATTCCACGCTCAACTGTTAGTGGGATTATAACAAAGTGGAAGCAACTGGGAACACCAGCAACTCAGCCACCAAGTGGTAGGCCACGTCACATGACAGAGCGGGGTCAGCGCATGCTGAAGCGCACAGTGCGCAGAAGTCGCCAACTGTCTGCAGAGTCAATAGCTAAAGACCTCCAAACTTGGTGTGGCCTTCAGATGAGCCCAACAACAGTGTGTAGAGAGCTTCATGGAATGGGTTTCCATGGCCGAGCAGCTGCATCCAAGTCTTACATCACCAAGTGCAATGCAAAGCGTCGGATGCCGTGGTGTAAAGCACGCCGCCACTGGACTCTAGAGCAGTGGAGACATGTTCTCTGGAGTGACCAATCACGCTTCTCTGTCTGGCAATCCGATGGACGTGTTTGAGTTTTACAGTTGCCAGGAGAACGGTACTTGCCTGACTGCACTGTGCCAAGTGTAAAGTTTGGTGGAGGGAGGATTATGGTGTGGGGTTGTTCTTTAGGGGTTGGGCTTAGCCCCCTAGTTCCAGTGAAGGGAACTCTTAAGACGTCAGCATACCAAGACATTTTGGACAATTTCATGCTCCCAACTTTGTGGGAAGAGTTTGGGGATGGCCCCTTCCTGTTTCAACATGACTGCCCCCCAGTGCACAAAGCAAGGTCCATAAAGACATGGAGGAGCCAGTTTGGGGAGGAACTTGACTGACCTGCACAGAGTCCTCACCTCAACCCCATAGAGCACCTTTGGGATGAATTAGAGTGGAGACTGCGAGCCAGGCCCCCTCCCCCGACATCAGTGCCTGACCTGACAAATGTGCTTCTGGAAGAATGGTCCAACCTTCCCATAGACACCCTCCTAAACCTTGTGGACGGCCTTCCCAGAAGAGTTGAGGCTGTTATAGCTGCAAAGGGCGGGGCCAAGTCAATATTGAACCCTACGGACTAAGACTCATAAATACAGACAAGTTCCCACAGATTCAACCCCCCCGTAATCTTGTGGAAAGCCCGCCCATGAGAACAAAGGGTGTTATAAACACAAAATGGTGAAGGGAGGGCAACTCCATATACACTAACCATGGATTTGGAATGGGATGTGTCTTCGAAAATCAGTATTTGACCTCACAAATGGTCACACATTCCCACAGACAATCTTGAAAATCTTCCCAGAAGAGTGGAGGATATTTTAGCTACAGCATATTGGAAGGGGACAGGGGGAACTCCGTATTAATGGCCATGGTTTAGGAATTGGATGTCCAGCAAGATTATGTTGGTTTGATGGGTGTAAGAACTTTAGTATCCTCAGAGCCTTCACCTCAACCCTTCTGAACACCTTTGGGATGGTGTCTTGGTGTCGGCATAGACTGACTCACTCAGAAGTGACTCATGCAGAGGAATGATAGAACAGACAGAAATCACACCTGGTGCTTTGGATTGAGGCAAGTGCCCACTAATGAAAGCTATGCTTTGTTCATTTTTCATTTCAGAGGTTTACAACCACTGTAATTGAAGGCATGTTTTGTGTAAATGTTGATTTGACGGCAGTTTCTATAGATATGAACAGCCGCGAAACAGCCAATTTTTATTTT
The DNA here is from genome assembly GCF_062004578.1 of Staurois parvus. NCBI lineage: Eukaryota > Metazoa > Chordata > Amphibia > Anura > Ranidae > Staurois > Staurois parvus. Next base: position 386,508 of record NW_028319834.1, read on the forward strand.
CTTTACAATGGAGCGCGTTTCCTTTCAGTAAGTCTTTTATTCCACGTATTATTCTTTGTGCCGCTTGTTTATACTGTTCTATGAAGTTGTTTTGATTTGTTTTCATTAACATTTTATGCTTTTCCTTTATTTTATCTCCCCGGAGCCAGATTAATTCTGTTCCTATGAACTATCTACATATTCCATACGATGAAGACAGAGAAAAGCTGTGATTGAGTTTTTGTTTATCTGTCCGGAGAGAACCCTCAGGCTTCACATGCTTGTTAGATTTAATAAAGAGAATGTTCTATACATCTCCTTTCTGTTTTTATTCTTTTTTTTTTTTATTTTAATTTTATAATGTTCATATACAATCACAGTGTGACGAAACTATAATTCTTTATGCTTTTTAAAGTCAGCTTTTTGTTTTATTGTTTTGTTCTAAATGTATTTTTCTTGACATGTCTTTGGTACGTTGTTCTACTTTTTTTTTGTTGTTGCTTGTTTATATTTTTGGATTAAAAGAAAAAGTAATAACAGGGATACCAAGAGCAGATGTTTTTAATGAATTATTGATAAATTGCTGAACAAAGTACGTACACTTTAGTCTTGCATACTAATTTGATATGGTATGTTTATAATATTAGGCGCTCGGAAAAGGAGGCTTTGCAGGATGGATTCAAGGGAACGGAAGCTCCCAGGAGACCGGGAAAAATGTGATAAATTTGTCTGCTGGGAATCGTATGAAAATGAGATTGAAGAGTTACTATCATTTCAGAAACATGGGATTGTAAACTGCTTATGTAAATAATATTTATGAGCGCAAACATGAAGAAGAATTCCAGGTACGTGTAGATTTACATAGTTACAATGTGACTACTTATATGCCATACCTGTGGGAATCCTCTAGAACATGTCAACATGAAGCCCACGAGCTGAATCTGTACCACTAGACCATTTCATGTGGCCCTCGCATTTGCAGCTGCGGCACCCCCCTCATCTCTGCCTCCACCTTGTCTCAGCAATTGGCAGTAGAGAGGAGGACAGCACTCCTCCTACAGATCCTGCGCCTCTCTGAGCATTTGTGGCACCCCCCTCATCTCTGCCTCCACCTTGTATCAGTAATTGGCAGTAGAGAGGAGGACAGCACTCCTCCTACAGATCCTGCGCCTCTCTGTGCAGTTGCGGCACCCTCCTAATCTCTGCCTCCGCCTTGTCTCAGCAATTGGCAGTAGAGAGGAGGATAGCACTCCTCCTACAGATCCTGCACCTCTCTGTGCAGTTTTAGCACCCCTCTCATCTCTACCTCCACTTTGTCTCTCAGCAATTGGCAGTAGAGAGGACAGAACTCCTCCTACAAATCCTGCGCCTCTCTGTGTAGTTGTGGCACCCCCCTCATTTCTGCCTCCACCTTGTCTCAGCAATTGGCAGTAGAGAGGAGGACAGAACTCCTCCTACAGATCCTGCTCCTCTCTGTGCAGTTTTGGCACCCCTTTCATCTCTACCTCCACCTGGTCTCAGCAATTGGCAGCAGAGAGGAGGACAGAACTCCTCCTACAGATCCTGCACCTCTCTGTGCAGTTGCGGCACCCCCAGGGGTGGACTGACCATTTGGAAACTCGGACACTGCCCGAGGGCCCCCGGGGCAGTAGGGGGCCCCATGAGGTGCCCCTGATACCTTTTTCATAGGCTTTTTTGAGTTTGGGCAAGGACACAGGGGCCCCATGATCCCCTATTGCCCGAGGGTCCCATGAGTTGTTAGTCCGCCCCTGGGCACCCCCCTTGTCTCCCCCCCTGGGCACCCCCCTTGTCTGCAAGAGGTGATCCAATATTCAAGGACATGCAGTTGATAGGGTGCATGTGTGTACAAGCCGATGTGAATCCTTAAATGGCTAAAATGCCCCCTCACCTCCTTACCGCCACCCAATGGGCCAACGCGCCTTTCGGATCACACCAGGATCCTTCGCAGACAATAACTCCTCAATACACGATATCCATAGAAAATCCCCATCAATGGTGGCTCATAAACATCAAAGGTTCCCCTTCCAGAGATAGGTATCGCAATACAGCCAACTCCTCTGCTGCCACTTCCACCAACGTCTCCTCTCTACTCCCCCCCCCAAGTGTTCATTTGAAACGCAGGTGGATTATTACTTAATATTCATGAGGTGGAAAGCATGATGTCCTCCTCGTCCAATCAGAGAACACTTTGCATTCATTCAGAAAATGCGAAACAATCTCTGAATGGTATTTGTGCCAACTGGTTGACCTAATGAGTCCAGAATTCAACAGGGAAGCCACAGGACTGTGGAACAAGTGGAAATAACGTTTTTTTTTAATCCGCGCAAAAACCCGTTCGTGAACGCAAAAATTTCCCTGAACCCCAGAGGGGCACAAGGCTCCTGACAGGGACAAGGTTACGTACTTGGCCCACCTAGCCAAAAGGCTGTAAAAAAAGGTGCAAAAAAAGGTGTATTTAGAAAATGTGATATATGAATGGGGTCTTGAAAAGAATGAAGATGAAATACCATGACTGTAGTACAACTTACTGTATATGGGCAGCACAACGGCTAAATGGTTAGCATTTCTGCCTAGCAGCACTAGGGTTGTTGGTTTGAATCCCAACCACGGCACCACCTGCCTGGAGTTTGCATGTTATCCCTGTGCCTGTGTGGGTTTCCTCAGCTTACTCCAGTTTCCTCCCACACTCCAAAGCAGGGGCGGACTGACAACTCATGGGGCAATAGGGGATCATGGGGCCCCTGTGTCCTTGCCCAAACTCGAAAAAGCCTATAAAAAAGGTATAATCATAAATCAAACTTTCACTTTTTAATACTTGGTTGCAAGTCCTTTGCAGTCAATTACAGCCTGAAGTGTGGAACGCATAGACATCACCAGGCGCTGGGTTTCATCCCTGGTGATGCTCTGCCAGGCCTCTACTGCAACTGTCTTCAGTTCCTGCTTGTTCTTGGGGCATTTTCCCTTCAGTTTTGTCTTCAGCAAGTGAAATGCTCAATCGGATTCAGGTCAGGTGATTGACTTGGCCATTGCAGAACATTCCACTTCTTTCCCTTAAAAACTCTTTGGTTGCTTTTGCAGTCTGCTTTGGGTCATTGTCCATCTGCACTGTGAAGCGTCCAATGAGTTGTGAAGCATTTGGCTGAATATGAGCAGATAATATTCCCAAAACACTTCACAATTCATCCGGCTGCTTCTGTCAGCAGTCACATCATCAATAAATACAAGAGAAGCAGTTCCATTGGCAGCCATACATGCCCACGCCATGACACTACCACCACCATGCTTCACTGATGGGGTGGTATGCTTAGGATCATGAGCAGTTCCTTTCCTTCTCCATACTCTTCTCTTCCCATCACTCTGGTGCAAGTTGATCTTGGTCTCATCTGTCCATAGGATGTTGTTCCAGAGGCATATGCAAGCTGTTGTAATTCCTACACCGTTCACCTGATTTGGATGTAAATACTCTCAAATCAAAGCTGACAGTCTGAAGTTAAAGCACATCTTGTTTGTTTCATTTCAAATCCATTGTGGTGGTTTATAGAGCCAAAAATGTTAGAATTGTGTCGATGTCCCAATATTTATGGACCTGACTGTATATGTAAAGCACTGTGCAAATTGACAGCATGATATAAGTATGTGTAAAAAATAAATAAAACTGTAACTATACGCAACCTGGCAAAATGCATAAAAATGTGGCAAAACATGATAAAAAAAAGTGCAAGGTTCAATGTGACGAAACTCGTTGAGCAGCCTATTGAGATGAACATGTCAGATGAAAAAATGTAAACCAAAAAAAGGTGTATTTAGAAAATGCGAAGTGTGAATGGGGCCTTGAAAAGAATGAAGATGAAACACTGTTGCCGTAGTACAGCTTACTGTATAAGAGGATTTGGTGATTGGCTTTACTTGGACCTTCAAGGATACGGATTTGCGTTGATGCTGTATATGGAGGTTTATTATAAAAGGTAAATGGACTTTATAGCTTTAGTACAATTGCAGCGTATTGAAGTGGGTGGTCGTGGTTCATTGTGTTGACTATTTTCCCTTTAAGTGCTCTTTAAACTCGTCCAGATAGCACAACAACCGTCACGATTTTTCAATAAACCACGAAGAGCACTTTAACCGATATAAAGTCAGCAGGCTCGCCCCGGCTGGAATAAGATTTCGAGAATTTCATGGCTGCTCGGAGTATGTCACGTTAATAATTTCACAACTTTTTAGGTGGATTTTGCTGAAGGATGTAAAGGTAGATGTGAGGAGCCCACGGATGACTCGGTGCTTTCAAGAACAATTATCTTTGACAAGTGTAAAAGACATGCCGTGACGATGATGTACTTGTCTGTATTTGTGGATACGAAGCGAAGAGCGTGAAAATGCAGAAGCACTGCTTTATGTCTGCCGACAAGTGCTGGTTGCAAATTTTTATTCCCGGGTTCAACTTTACCTCTGCACAATGAACCGTATCCAAACATTTAGTCTGTACAGTTTATTATGTTGGGTACTTTATTGGTACTCTATATACTTGACCGTCAGCTTTCTGTTGGAAGTGAGGCCTGAAGGTTTTGTCCCAAAAATGTGGTTGTTGTTTGGAACGGTTCATAAGTTCCTCCACCTTGACTAAAGCCCCAGTTGCAGCTGAAGATAAACAGCCCCAACGCATACTATTGCCACCACCATGCTTCACTGTGGGCAGTGGTGTACTCTATCTACTTGACTGTCAACTTTCTGTTGGAAGTGAGGCCTGAAGGTTTTGTCCCAAAAATGTGGTTGTTGTTTGGAACGGTTCATAAGTTCCTCCACCTTGACTAAAGCCCCAGTTGCAGCTGAAGATATACAGCCCCAACGCATACTATTGCCACCACCATGCTTCACTGTGGGCAGTGGTGTACTCTATCTACTTGACTGTCAACTTTCTGTTGGAAGTGAGGCCTGAAGGTATTGTCCCAAAAATTTGGTTGATGTTTGGAACGGTTCATAAGTTCCTGCACCTTGACTAAAGCCCCAGTTTCAGTTGAAGATAAACAGCCCCAAAGCATACTGTTGCCCAGGGGTGGACTGACCATTTAGGCACTCAGGCACTGCCCGAGGGCCCGGGGTCAGTAGGGGGGCCCCATAATATGCCCCTGTTACCTTTCATATGCTTTTTTGGGTGTGGTTTGAGTGTAGGAGAAGACACAGGGGCCCCATGATTTCCTATTGCCCGGGGGACCCATGAGATGTCAGACCGTCCTTGCTGTTGCCACCACCATGCTTCAATGAGGGCAGTGGTGTACTCTATCTACTTGACCGTCAGCTTTCTGTTGGAAGTGAGGCCTGAAGGTTTTGTCCCAAAAATTTGGTTGATGTTTGGAACGGTTCATAAGTTCCTCCACCTTGACTAAAGCCCCAGTTCCAGCTGAAGATAAACAGCCCCAAAGCATACTGTTGCCACCACCATGCTTCACTCTAGGCAGTGGTGTATTTATGTTTTGTGCTGCCCTAGGCAACACAAAAATTGGCGCCCCCAGTGGAAGTGAGGCCTGAAGGTATTGTCCCAAAAATGTGATTGATGTTTGGAACTGTTCATAAGTTCCACAATCTTGACTAAAGCCCCAGTTCCAGCTGAAGATAAACAGCCCCAAAGCATACTGTTGTTGCCACCACCATGCTTCACTGTGAGCAGTGGTGTACTCTATCTACTTGACCATCAGCTTTCTGTTGGAAGTGAGGCCTGAAGGTTTTGTCCCAAAAATTTGGTTGATGTTTGGAACGCTTCATAAGTTCCTCCACCTTGACTAAAGCCCCAGTTCCAGCTGAAGATAGACAGTCCCAAAGCATACTGTTGTTGCCACCACCATGCTTCACTGTAGGCAGTGGTGTATTTAGGTTTTGTGCTGCCCTAGGCAACAGAAAAATTGGTGCCCCCCCGCAGAAAGAGCCTGACATTGACCAAGAGCACCCCTGCCCTCCACCCGAGCCTTCCACTACCACTGCCCCCCATACACCAGCCACCATCCCCCATGGCAAGAGAGAGAAAGACACTCACCTTCACAGCTCCGGACATCCCCAGGAACGAGAGTTTGGCTGTGCATACACCGTCATGAAACCCACAGCCTCTCTCAGAACCCACCAGGTCCCCATGCCGCATGTGTCCCTTCTTCCATCCCTTCTTCCAATGGCAGTGTTGCCCCCCCCCCCCGAAAAATACTGCCCTAGGCAAATGCCTTGTTTGCCTTGTGGTACATACACCCCTGACTATGGGTATGGTGTTTATTTTTGGAGATGAGCAGTGTTGGTCCCAACCATACTTTTTGGAATTATCGACAAAAATTTTAACCAGTTCCTGCCCGCCCACAGTACTTTTACTGCAGGTGCGAGGCATGGGCAGGCTGGATAACATACTTGTCCATCATCCAGCCTGTTCCGGGTTAGGGGCGCGCATGACCCATGCCATCACTGGCTACAATGGGATTTTGTCAGCCAATGAATTACGTCTGAGAACTGCTGATCAGCTGTAGTCAATCACAGAACAGGGCTCTGTGTTTACAAACACACAGGGCTATGTACACAAAAACTTTAGCTTTGTTACAACAGGCTTCCAGTGAACATTCCATGAAGAAGTTGAATGTTTTTAAATGGCTTAGGCAGGTTAAGGGGTGGGAAGATGTCCACGATGAAGTAGGCAGCCAAAAATGCAAAGGATGGGTGCAAATGTGGAAAATTAAAAGGTTACAGGAATCTGTTCGGAAAATATGGATCTTTGGCTTGATAAATGGATTCTCCACCACGACAATGCTCCTGCACATAATGTGTTCACGAGTTCCTAGCCTAGAAGTCCATTCTGAAACTTGACCAACCACCTTATTCCCCTGATTTGCACCCAGTGACTTTTGGCTGTTTCCAAAATTCCAAAATGCCCCAAAAGAACACAGATTTGATGACATTCTGGACATCCAGCATGCCACAACAAAGATACTGCACAGCATTCTGGAAAACAAATTCCAGGAATGTTTGAGTCAGTAGCGCAGTCGTCTAGAAAAGTGAGTCGCTTTACAAGAGAACTACTTTGAAGGGGACAAATGCTGCTAGTTAGTGATGGGCTACATGTTTGAGTCGAACCTAAGCTTGACTCAAACATGGGCCGTTCATGGGTTCACTGAACACACAAACAGTACGGGCATTCAGTGGGCTATTCACCTGCCGTGCCCCATGATGCACTGCACCCTGACAGTGCATTGTGATTGGTCAAGGTCACAGGTCAGGTGCAATGCTTTGACCAATCACTGCTTGTGATGATGTCACATTGGGGCGTGTGAACCCTGCCCCCTTGTGATGTCATGGCAGTATTTAAGAACTGTCATTGGGCTCACAGCTGTCAGAAGGTGGGAGTCAGCATTTTTTTCTTTTTCGTTTTTCGGGTAGCGACGGCGGGCATTGTGAATGACGTCGGATCTACTTCGCACTTTTATTTTTAATAAAGGACTTGTCAAAGATTGTCTCCTGTCTTTTTTTACACTACACTTTTTTTTGGTGAATGGGTAGCGGTACCATGTACCCCATACTCATTCACATAGTGGGGGCAGGATATGGGAGCCCCCTTGTTAAAGGGGGGCTTCCAAATTCTGATAAGCCTCGCCGTCCTCAGATCCCCACAACCACAGCCCAGGGTTGTGGGAAAGAGGCCCTTGTCCCCGTCAACATGGGAACAAGGTGCTTTGGGGGGGAGCCATCCTGCCCCAAAGCATCCTCCCATGTTGAGGGCATGTGGCCTGGTATGGTTCAGGAGGGGGGGACAGCTTGCTCGTCCCCACCTTTCCTGATGCATGCTCAGATAAGGGTCTGGTATGGATTTTGGGGGGGGGGACCCCACACAATTTTTTTTTTACATTTTGGCATGGTGGTTCCCCCCAAAATCCATTCCAGACCTGAAGGGCATGGTTTGGATGGGAGAGAGGAAAAAACAAAACTTTCATTGGTTCAGGAGGGGTGGTTGAGGCCAGGGGCAGACTGACCATTTGGAATCTTGGGCACTGCCCAAGGGCCCGGGGTCAGTAGGGGGCCCGATGAGATGCCTCTGGTACCTTTTTTCATAGGCTTTTTTGAGTTTGGGCAAGAACACAGGGGCCCCATGATCCCCTATTGCCTGGGGGCCCCATGAGTTGTCAGTCCGACCCTGGTTGAGGCTGCCCCTTCCTGTGCTGCCGGGCTGCATGCTAAGATAAGGGTCTGGCATGGACTTTGGGGGGGACCACGCCATTTTTTTTTAATGTTGGCTAGGGGGTTCCCCTCGATATCCATACCAGACCTGAAGGGCTTGGTATGGATGGCAGGGAGAACCCCACGCTGTTGTTTCCAATTTTTTTTTTAATTGTTGGGCAATGCCGACAATTCTTTTGACATTCAGCTGTCAGCGGGGAACCCCACTGACACCTGAGACACGAATGAATGTCTCACTACTAAAATCACGCTTGACTTCATCATAGAACTGCCGCTGGATTGTAGTCGCTGAGCAGAATCTCCCCACATACTCAGATACCGTAAGCAGGGGTGGACTGACCATTTGGAAACTCGGGCACCGCCCGAGGGCCCGGGGTCAGTAGGGGGCCCCATGAGATGCCCCTGGTACCCTTTTCATAGGCCTTTTTGAGTTTGGGCAAGGACACAGGGGCCCCATGATCCCCTATTGCCCGGGGGCCCCATGAATTGTCAGTCCGCCCCTGGCTGTAAGATACCGCTCAGCATATTATTCGTGTTCAATGTCACGGTCCAACATTCTGTAGGTTCGGCTGTTCGACCGCGGATCGAACAGGGGGGAGGGGTGTTCAGCCCATCACTACTCATAGTGTATAGGTAAGCAACAGTCCGTTCCAGGAACTAAATTGTCACACCTCAAATGTCAATGCGACCCGAAAGGACACCAAAGTCCGAACGGGCCCTAAAACATCCACGGCATTGGGCCACACGTACTGTAGGACGGAGCTCCGTAGACTTGTGTCTGATTTCTCTATATGAATAATAAACACCAACGGCGTTCTCTGAAGAGGAAATCATCAGTTTGACAAATATACGCGACCATTGGAGATAATATCCCAACGATGCTTCCAGGTGGAGGAAATGTGCGAGTACATTACCTGTGATTGTGTGATTATCTGGAGATGGAAAAATAGACATTCCAAAAGATGCAAAAAAAAAACCAAATTCCATTTCAACGCATTCATTTATTTCTGGAAACATCGGTCTGCTGCAAACATCCATTTACTAAAAGATATCACAACATTGGAAGCAAAACAACCGGTTCAAGGATGGACATTTTGGTTCTTTTGTTAGACTGTTAAACTGGCTGTAAACCCGCACATATACTCGTTGAAGTGACTGGTGATACAACTCCTCCTACATACGTTGTACCTATTTATCTGCAGCCCTCTCTCTCTTCTACATTCATTCAAAGTACAGAATTTAGACAGGATTTTTCAGCCCCAGAAGGCAGGGGATGGGGATCTGACATCATACACTGCACATTATAGAGCAGAGAACTGAGTGTCATCTGAGACCTGAGTGGAGGGTATTGAAATACCCACTCTACACAGTCTCAAAAGAAAATATGCACAGCTGAGGTTCCCAATCACGGGCAGTGTGCTAGGGGACCCCCATATGGAAGAAAAACATATTTGAAATATATTTTAGAAATATTCTTCCCAAATATATTGACATATATTTGAAATACTACTATTTGGCCGTATTCAATATATTTCAATAAATATATATATTTTTTTAAAAGAGGAGGGAACCTAGGAGCACTGGGGGGGGGGTGGCGGCACACAGAGGGAGCTGGGCAACATGGGCAACCATATGGTGCACAGGGAGGATGATGGGTGTGGGGATGGGGGAGGGGGGAGGGGCAATTATTGGAATCAATCCCCTGTGACTTGTGACATATTGACCAGACCCTTCCCATCCTGAAGGATCCTATTGTGTGCTTGCAGTTACCTTTGGGAGGGAGAGGAGGGAACCCAGGAGCACTGGGGGCACACAGAGAGACCTGGACAACATGGGCAACCGTATGGTGCACAGGGAGGATGATGGGTGCAGGGATGGGGGGGGGGTAATTACTGGAATCATTCCCCTGTGACTTGTGCCATATTTACCGGACCCTTCCCATCCTGAAGGATCCTATTGTGTGCTTGCAGCTGCTGGTGGGCAGGAGAGGAGAGAAGCAGGCAGCACTGTGAGGGTGGGGGGCACACAGGGGGGCCTGGTCAGCAGGGGGAAATGTACAATGCACAGAGAGAGTGATGGGTGCGGCAGGAGGGGGCAATTACTGGAACCGATCCCCTGTATGGTTCTCTCTGCAAAACCAGCGGGAGAGAGAGAAGGAAAAGCAAGTCTTCAGCTGCTGCAGAGAGAATCATACAGGGGATCGGTTCCAGTAATTGCACACCCACCGTGCCAATCACCCTCCCAACGAGCATCCGATTCCCCCAGCTTCCTGGGCCCCCCTGCTGATCTGGGCCCCATATAGGAGGACTGGTGGTACCCCATTATTACTGGCCCTGGGCATGGGGAACGTGCACGTGAAGAAAAGTTACGGCGTAAAGGTACGACGCGTGGCCTGGAGCTGGGACCCACTCGCAGTACAGCTATTATGGGCGGGTGCAAGCGGTTAAATGGGGTAGTTTGGGGAGGAGGCGCTAATAACACAGCTCAACCACATGTTTTTAACTCTCGCCAACCGCAAGTCTAAGCAAGCCCTACGATTGCTTTCATATCGTTTGTGTAGCCTTTGATCAATCAAGAGCCAACCATAAAATTTTTTTACCGAACCCACGGAATAGGCAATAAGGCATACAAATGCCATAACCATACAAGGGATCGGTTCCAGTAATTTCACTCCCACCGTGCCAATCACCCTCCCAATGCACATCTGATTTACCCAGCTTCCTGGGCCCCCCTGCGGACCTGGGCCCCATACATGGGGACTGGTGGTACCCCCTTATCCATGGCCCTGGGCATGGGGAACACACATGTGAAGAAAAGTTACGGCATAAAGGTACGTTGTGTGGCCTGGAGCTGGCACCAGCTTGCAGTACAACTATCATGGGTGGGCGCCAAGCGGTTAAATGGGGTAGTTTGGGGGGGGAGGCACTAAAAACACAGCTCAACCACACGTTTTTAACTCTCGCCAACCGCAAGTCTAGGCAAGCCCTACGATTGCTTTCCTATCCTTTGTGTAGCCTTTGATCAATCAAGAGCCAACCATAACATTTACCAAACCCAATCACCCTCCCAACGCACATCTGATTTACCCAGCTTCCTGGGCCCCCCTGCTGACCTGGGCCCCATACATGGGGACTGGTGGTACCCCCTTATCCATGGCCCTGGGCCAACCATAATGTTTACCAAACCCATGGAAAAGGCAATAAGGCATACAAATGCCATAACCATACAAGGGATCGGTTCCAGTAATTTCACTCCCACCGTGCCAATCACCCTCCCAACGCACATCTGATTTACCCAGCTTCCTGGGCCCCCCTGCTGACCTGGGCTCCATACATGGGACTGGTGGTACCCCCTTATCCACAGCCCTGGGCATGGGGAACACACATGTGAAGAAAAGTTACGGCATAAAGGTACGTTGTGTGGCCTGGAGCTGGCACCCGCTTGAAGTACAACTATCATGGGTGGGCGCCAAGCGGTTAAATGGGGTAGTTTGGGGAGGAGGCACTAAAAACACAGCTCAACCACACGTTTTTAACTCTCGCCAACCGCAAGTCTAGGCAAGCCCTACGATTGCTTTCCTATCCTTTGTGTAGCCTTTGATCAATCAAGAGCCAACCATAACGTTTTTTACCAAATCCATGGAATAGGCAAAAAGGCATACAAATGCCATAACCATACAGGGGATCAGTTCCAGTAATTGTACTCTCACCGTGCCAGTCACCCTCTCAACGTACATCCGATTTACCCAGCTTCCTGGGCACCCCTGCTGACCTGGGCTCCATACAGGAGGACTGGTGGTACCCCCTTATCCATGGCCCTGAGATCAATCAAGAGCCAACCATAACATTTTTTTACTGAACCCACGGAATAGGCAATAAGGCATACAAATGCCATAACAGCCAACAAAAAACTTCAGTCGAAAAATGTTGAATTATTATTTAACTGGCCCAATGTTCTCCCAGTAAATATTCAACATCCGTTATACTTCACATCCGATTTACCCAGCTTCCTGGGCCCCCCTGCTGACCTGGGTCCCATACACAAGAACTGGTGGTACCCCCTTATCCACGGTCCTGGGCCAACCATAATGTTTACCAAACCCATGGAAAAGGCAATAAGGCATACAAATGCCATAGCCATACAGGGGATCGGTTCCAGTAATTGTACTCCCACCGTGCCAATCACCCTCCCAAAGCACATCTGATTTACCCAGCTTCCTGGGCCCCCCTGCTGACCTGGGCCCCATACAGGGGGACTGGTGGTACCCCCTTATCCGCGGCCCTGGGCATGGGGAACACGCATGTGAAGAAAAGTTACGGCGTAAAGATACGTCGTGCGGCCTGTAGCTGGCACCTGCTTGCAGTACAACTATCATGGGTGGGCGCCAAGCGGTTAAATGGGGTAGTTTGGAAGGGTGGGGGTGGCACTAAAAACACAGCTCAACCACACATTTTTAACTCTCGCCAACCGCAAGTCTAGGCAAACCCTACGACTGCTTTCCTATCCTTTGTGTAGCCTTTGATCAATCAAAAGCCAACCATAACGTTTTTTACCAAATCCACGAAATAGGCAAAAAGGCATACAAATGCCATAACCATACAGGGGATCAGTTCCAGTAATTGTACTCCCACCGTGCCAATCACCCTCCCAGCGTACATCCGATTTACCCAGCTTCCTGGGCGCCCCTGCTGACCTGGGCCCCATACAGGGGAACTGGTGGTACCCCCTTATCCATGACCCTGAGATCAATCAAGAGCCAACCATAACATTTTTTTACCGAACCCACGGAATAGGCAATAAGGCATACAAATGCCATAACAGCCAACAAAAAACTGCAGTCGAAAAATGTTGAATTATTATTTAACTGGCCCAATGTTCTCCCGGTAAATATTCGACATCCGTTATACTTCACATCCGATTTACCCAGCTTCCTGGGCCCCCCTGCTGACCTGGGTCCTATACACAAGAACTGGTGGTACCCCCTTATCCACGGTCCTGGGCCAACCATAATGTTTACCAAACCCATGGAAAAGGCAATAAGGCATACAAATGCCATAGCCATACAGGGGATCGGTTCCAGTAATTGTACTCCCACCGTGCCAATCACCCTCCCAAAGCACATCTGATTTACCCAGCTTCCTGGGCCCCCCTGCTGACCTGGGCCCCATACAGGGGGACTGGTGATACCCCCTTATCCGCGGCCCTGTGCATGGGGAACACGCATGTGAAGAAAAGTTACGGCGTAAAGGTACGTCGTGCGGCCTGTAGCTGGCACCCGCTTGCAGTACAACTATCATGGGTGGGCGCCAAGCGGTTAAATGGGGTAGTTTGGAAGGGGGGGGGAGGCACTAAAAACACAGCTCAACCACACATTTTTAACTCTCGCCAACCGCAAGTCTAGGCAAACCCTACGACTGCTTTCCTATCCTTTGTGTAGCCTTTGATCAATCAAAAGCCAACCATAACGTTTTTTACCAAATCCACGAAATAGGCAAAAAGGCATACAAATGCCATAACCATACAGGGGATCAGTTCCAGTAATTATACTCCCACCGTGCCAATCACCCTCCCAGCGTACATCCGATTTACCCAGCTTCCTGGGCGCCCCTGCTGACCTGGGCCCCATACAGGGGAACTGGTGGTACCCCCTTATCCATGGCCCTGAGATCAATCAAGAGCCAACCATAACATTTTTTTACCGAACCCACGGAATAGGCAATAAGGCATACAAATGCCATAACAGCCAACAAAAAACTTCAGTCGAAAAATGTTGAATTATTATTTAACTGGCCCAATGTTCTCCCGGTAAATATTCGACATCCGTTATACTTCACATCCGATTTACCCAGCTTCCTGGGCCCCCCTGCTGACCTGGGTCCCATACACAAGAACTGGTGGTACCCCCTTATCCACGGTCCTGGGCCAACCATAATGTTTACCAAACCCATGGAAAAGGCAATAAGGCATACAAATGCCATAGCCATACAGGGGATCGGTTCCAGTAATTGTACTCCCACCGTGCCAATCACCCTCCCAACGCACATCCGATTTACCCAGCTTCCTGGGCCCCCCTGCCAACCATAACATTTTTTTATTGAACCCATGGAATAGGGAATAAGGCATACAAATGCCGTAACAGCCAACAAAAAACTGCAGTTGAAAAATGTTGAATTATTATTTAACTGGCCCAATGTTCTCCCGGTAAATATTCGACATCCGTTACACTTCAAGATCACCCAGTAGGCAACAAACCCATTAAAAATCCCAACAGAGTCAACTACCGCCAGTCACTCTTGCCCCCCGGCCAATATTTGATTGGGTTACGTCGTTACTATGGCGCTGGGAGCCACGTGCTGGTTCCTAAACCGCCTCCATTATATTCCTGTTACACACTCAGAACGTCGATGTTAATTATTCGATGCTCTTATCACATCAATTGGCTTTGATAAAATATGTATCCATTTGCTGTGATTTCCTATTGTATTTAACAAGAACCATTACATACAAAATGTCAAACAAAATGAATTGAATAGACGCAAGCGTATCTTTTTTTTTTTTTTGAAGCCGGAAATTTCATTTCGAACCGTGGCGCGGTGGCCGTACAGTCACCACAAGCGATCAATATGCAGAATCCGTAACGTTAATTAAAACCTAATTGCAGCAAATACGAATCTTGGTCGGCAGCCAGAGCTGAGGATTTTCAGCTGCATTTCGTTTGGAAAAACATTTTGTAAACTTAGTGGAATTATCTCAAAGGCTGCACATTTTTACTACGCCAATTTACTGCAGCCAATGAGCTTCAGAACAAAAAAAAAAAAAAAAAAACAACCCTTAATGGTATGCACAAAGAGGCTTGTCATCCTGCCAAGGAGCAAAACCCTAATGGCGCTATTTGTCAGCAAAAAAAAAAAAATGGTTTCTTGAGGTAATTAAGGTCGGAGAATAATCAAGCAATTTGTACAAGGCTTCTGTTTCTCACAAAACAAGGTTGGGACGAGATCAATTTTATTGTTCGTGTTTTTGTTCCTTTTTCTAGCCTTTTCCACATGGAAGAAAAATATATTTTAAATATATTTTTAAAAATATTCTTCCCAAATACATTGACATATATTTGAAATGATTTTGCCGTTAGTAATAATTTAGTTACATTTCTACAATGTGATTATTGTATGTAATTATCGCATGCCTTTGCATGCTACATTGTTTCTGTTTTTACCTATCTAGAAACCCACATGGAAGAAAAATATATTTTAAAAATATTCTTCCCAAATATATTGACATATTTGAAATTCTATAATTTTGGGCTTATGCAATATATTTTAAAAAAAATAAATAAATAACATATTTATTATATTAAAATTTTTTCCATGTGGGTTTCTAGATCGGTAAAAACAGAAACAATGTATCATGCAAAGGCATGCAATAATTACATACAATAATCACTTTATAGAAACTAAAGTATAACTAAAGGCAAACCCTTTTTTTTCTAGAGTGGTGAGGGAACCCCTATCAACAATATCTTCCAAACAATCTCCACCTCCATTCATTGCTCATAAAAATCTTCACTGTAATCTGGGGCGATCAAAGGGTTAACTGTGCTGCATTTCACTACTTGAGCTGTGTATGTGCTTCACTGTAAGTACACTGCTTTGTATGGCTCGGCTATGCGGAGCCATACAAAGCAGTGTGCAGGAGCTGACAAGGGAGAGATCTATGTTGTTTACACACAGGTCTCTAACCCGTCGAGATACTCGGCAACAGGGGCGGACTGACAACTCATGGGGCAATAGGGGATCATGGGGCCCCTGTGTCCTTGCCCAAACTCAAAAAATCTATGAAAAAGGTACCAGGGGCATCTCATGGGGCCCCCTACTGACCCCGGGCCCTCAGGCAGTGCCCGAGTTTCCAAATGGTCAGTCCGCCCCTGCTCGGCAATCACCAGGTGCCGGTGAGTAATCACCGGGCGGGACCCGGTCATTGACAGTTGAGGCCATGAATGGGTAGGGTGCGCCTAGCCCCCTAATCGGAACTGCAAAATCACATATATATATACGTGATTTTGAACACCCGTGCCGCCCTGTAGCAGTATTTCTGCTATAGGGTGGCGCGGAACTGGTTAATAAATCCACAGTGTACCTGTCCAATGTAGCAAGGTGATGGTTGTATCCTAACCAGCTTTAGTCAATATCGATGGGCCAAACACCCCCTCTGTACTGTCCGCGGCTGAACATTTGAACCTATAGAATGTTCGTCCATGGACTTTGAACACAAACAATTGACTGATCGGTATCTTACTGAATCTGAGTATGTGATAAGTACCGCTCAGTGACTACAATCCGGCGGGAGTTCTATGATGAAGTCACGCTGTATTTTAGTAGTGAGACATTCGTTCATTTTTAGCAGTCAGTGGGGTTCCCCACTGACAGCTGAATGGAAAAAGAGTTGTCGGCATTGCCCGACAATTAAAAAAAAATTAAAAAAAACAGTGTGGGGCCCTCCCTCCCATCCATACCAAGCCCTTCAGGTCTGGTATGGATTTTGAGGGAAACCCCCAAGACAACATTACAAAAAAAAATGGCATGGGGACCCCCCCGAAATCAGTGTCAGACCCTTATCCAAGCATTCAGCCTGTTAGGTCAGGAAAGGGGGGGGGCGAGCGAGTGCCACCCCCCTCCTGAACCATACCAGGCCACATGCCCTCAACATGTTTTAGGTGATTTGGGGTTTGGGGGGCTCCCTCCCAAAGCACCTTGTCCCCATGTTGATGGGAACAAGGTCCTCTTCCCCACAACCGTGGCCAGTGGTTTTGGGGTCTGCGGACAGGGGGCTTATCGGAATCTGGAAGCCCCCTTTAAGAAGGGGGCCCCCAGATCTCGGCCCCCTTATGTGATTGAGTATACAGTACCTGGTACCCATTCACAAAAAAAAGTGTATTGTTAAAAAAACAAGAGACAGTCTTTGACAAGTCCTTTAGACTAGATACAACGTCAATCACGATGCCCATCGCCGCAAACCAAGAAAAGAAAAAAACCCTTGCGGCGCTGGATCCCACCATCTGACAGCTGCGCCTTGATGACAGTTCTTAAATACTTTCATGATGTCACAAGGGGTTCACCCCGCACCCTTGTGACATCATCCTGTGCTGTGATTGGCCAAAGAATTGCACCTGACTTGTGGAGACCAATCCCAATGGACTGTCAGGACATAATGCATTGTAGGGTGCAGCGGGCAAATAGCCCGCCAAACGCCCTTACCGTTCGTGTGTTCAGCGAACAGACGAATGGTCTACATTCGAGTAAAGCTTAGGTTTGACTCAAACATTGGGCCCAACACTACATAACAGATTATGTACACTCACCAGCCACTTTAGTAGGTCCAGCTTGCCAGTACCAGGTTGGACCTCCTTTTGTTTTCAGAACTGCCTCCATTCTTCATGGTATAGATTCAACAAGGTGTTGGAAACATTTCTCATTTGATCCATATTGACATGAGAGCATTACGCAGTTGTTGCAGATTTGTTGGCTGCACATCCATGAACCATTGATACAAGGCAGGATGGATCCACCACACCATGACACCACCACCACCAGCCTGAACCGTTGATACAAGACAGGATGGATCCCCCACACCATGACACAACCACCACCAGCCCCACCACCAGCCAGAACCATTGATACAAGGCAGGATGGATCCACCACACCATGACGACACCACCACCAGCCTGAACCGTTGATACAAGGCAGGATGGATTCCCCACACCATGACGACATCACCACCAGTCTGAACCGTTGATACAAGGCAGGATGGATCCACCACACCATGACACCACCACCACCAGCCTGAACCATTGATACAAGACAGGATGGAACCACCACACCATGACGACAACACCACCAGCCTGACCCATTGATACAAGGCAGGATGGATCCACCACACCATGACGACACCACCACCAGCCTGAACCATTGATACAAGGCAGGATGGATCCCCCACACCATGACACCACCACCACCAGCCTGAACCATTGATACAAGGCAGGATGGATTCCCCACACCATGACGACATCACCACCAGCCTGAACCATTGATACAAGGCAGGATGGATCCATGCTTTCATGTTGTTTATGCCAAATTCTGATCCTACCATCTGAATGTTGCAGCTAAAATCCTGACTCATCAGACCAGGCAATGTTTTTCCAATCTTCAATTGTCCAATTTTGGTGAGCCTGTGCGAACTGTATCCTCCATTTCCTGTTCTTAGCTGACAGGAGTGGCACCCGGTGTGGTCTTCTGCTGCTTTAGTCCATCTGCTTCAAGGTTAAAGTTATGCATTCAGAGATGGTATTCTACATACCTCGGTTGTAACAAGCAGTTATTTGAGTTACTGTTGCCTTTCTATCATCCGCAACCAGTCTGCCCATTCTCCTCTGACATCAACAAGGCATTTTCCTACACACAACTTCTCTTTTTCGGACCATTCTCTGTAAACCCTAGAGATGGTTGTACGTGAAAATCCCAGTAGGTCAGCAGTTTTTGAATTACTCAGACCAGCCTGTCTGGCACCAACAACCATGCCATGTTCAAAATCACTTAAACCCCTTTTCATCCTCATTCTGATGCTCGGTTTGAACTTCAGCAATTCGTCTTCACCACATCTAGATGCCTAAATGCATTGAATTGCTGCCATGTGATTGGCTAGTTAGCAATTTGTGTTACCAAGCAATTGAACAGGTGGACCTAATAAAGTGGCTGATGAGTGTGTGGGCATATACACTATATTGCCAAAAGTATTGGCCCCGCCCTCCAAATCATGTGATTCAGGTGTTCCAATCCCCTCCATGGACACAGGTATATACAATCAAGCCCCTAGGCATGCAGACTGCTTCTACAAACATTGGTGAAAGAATGGGTCGCTCTCAGGAGCTCAGTGACTCCAAGCGTGGTCCCGTGACAGGTGGTCACCTGGGCAATAAGTCCATCCGTGACATTTCCTGGCTACTAAATATTCCACGCTCAACTGTTAGTGGGATTACAACAAAGTGGCAGCAACTGGGAACAACAGCAACTCAGCCACCAAGTGGTAGGCCACGTCACATGACAGAGCGGGGTCAGCGCATGCTGAAGCGCACAGTGCGCAGAAGTCGCCAACTGTCTGCAGAGTCAATAGCTAAAAACCTCCAGACTTGGTGTGGCCTTCAGATGAGCACAACAACAGTGCGTAGAGAGCTTCATGGAATGGGTTTCCATGGCCGAGCAGCTGCATCCAAGCCTCTCATCACCAAGTGCAATGCAAAGCAATGCTGTGGTGTAAAGCACGCCGCAACTGGACTCTAGAGCATGGAGACGTGTTCTCTGGAGTGACAAATTACACTTCTCTGTCTGGCAATCTGATGGACGTGTCTGAATTTGGCAGTTGTCAGGAGAACGGTACTTGCCTGACTGCATTGTGCCAAGTGTAAAGTTTGGTGGAGGGGGGATTATGGTGTGGGGTTGTTTTTCAGAGGTTTGGCTTGGCCCCCTAGTTCCAGTGAAGGGAATTCTTAGGATGTCAGCATACCAAGACATTTTGGACAATTTCATGCTCCCAACATTGTGGGAAGAGTTTGGGGATGGCCCCTTCCTGTTCCAACATGACTGCCCACCAGTGTACAAAGCAAGGTCCATAAAGACATGGAGGAGCCAGTTTGGGGTGGAGGAACTTGACTGTCCTGCACAGAGTCCTGACCTCAACCCCATAGAACACCTTTGGGATGAATTAGAGCGGAGACTGCGAGCCAGGCCTCCTCCCCCGACATCAGTGCCTGACCTGACAGATGTGCTTCTGGAAGAATGGTCCAACCTTCCCATAGACACCCTCCTAAACCTTGTGGACGGCATTCACAGAAGAGTTGAAGATGTTATAGCTGCAAAGGGCGGGGCCAACTCAATATTGAACCCTATGGACTAAGAGTGGGGGGCCATTAAAGGTCATGTGCGTGGAAAGGGCGGGGCCAACTCCATATTGAACCCTACGGACTAAGACTGGGGGGCCATTAAAGGTCATGTGCGTGGAAAGGGCGGGGCCAACTCAATATTGAACCCTACGGACTAAGACTGGGGGGCCATTAAAGGTCATGTGCGTGGAAAGGCCGGCGGCCCAACACTTTCGGCAATATCGTGTATGTATATACTACAAACACTAAATTTCAAACTGCGGTTTGATTTGCTCTTTAAAACAAAGCTGACTTCCTGCATCTTTCCTGAAAGCGAGTTATTTGGTGATAATAATGTCTGCTGCGCGCTCCCTTAACACGTATAATTTGGACATCAATGAATATGATATACAGTCTAAACGTCTTTATTGTAAAGCATAAACGTGTTAATTAGATAATTATATGTGCATGGCGTATAATATCCAAAGAGCGTATAACATACATTACAAAAGAAGAATAAAGGCAAAGAACATAATTACCATTTTAATGTGGTTCATATTTTTTGCGTTTGTTATTAAAGTGTCATCAGCTTTATTGTTGTTTCAGGTTCGGAGGATGTGACCACATTTTATGAGAAAGCAGTTTCACATCTAGGTGGTCACATCTCCATTATCTTAAAAAAAAAAAGAAAAGAAAACCAATGGAGTCTATTTATAGAACATAGTCATTCATCTGGCGAATCTGCATGTGCATTTGTTCTGTGCAAAATCAGTAATTTCACTAGGTGGAGCTGTGGAGCGGAGGAAATACATACATATTCGTAAATAAAAAACAAATACAGTGTAAGAATTCTAAATCACGCTAGAAGGAATTAACAAGACAATGTAAACATTGGTTACATTTTTTGGCTGGTTCCCTGTAATGTTTTCTAGAATTGTTACATTGTATCTCTTGCTACAAACACTTATGTATTTCCTCGGCTCCGCAGCTCCATCTAGTGACCATAAGCTGGTATTTTATTCTGCCCATAACTGAAGGAAGAGGAGAAAAAAGCCTAAAAAAACGTTTTCCTTTGCTGATTTTGCACAGAACGAATGTGCATGCAGATTCGCCAAAAAAAACCCAATGGAGTCTATTTATAGAACATAGTCATTCATCTGGCGAATCTGCGTGTGCATTTGTTCTGTGTAAAATCAGCAATTTCACTAGATGGAGCTGTGGAGCGGAGGAAATACATACATATTTGTGATTAAAACACAAATACAGTGTAAGAATTCTAAATCACGCTAGAAGGAATTAACAAGCCAATGTAAACATCCATTACATTTATTGGCTGATTCCCTCTAGTGTTCTCTAGAATTGTTACATTGTATCTCTTGCTCAAACACGTGTCATCAGCTCTATTGATGTTTCAGGTTCGGAGGATGTGAACACATTTTATGAGCCAACAATTTCACATCCAGGTGGTCACATCACCTTAAAAAAAACAAACAAAAAAAAAACAATGGAGTCTATTTATAGAACATTTGCATAGTCATTCATCTAGTGAATCTACATGTACATTCCTTCTGTGCAATCCAGGGGCGTTCCTAGGCGGGGGGGGGGGTGCACGCTGCACCGGGTGACACCTATCGTATGAGGTGACACCGGACCCTCTCCATGAGCTCCACGAAAAGGAAAGTTTTAAAGCAAGCCAACGATCTCCGCAAGATGGATCGGATCTGCGGATTGAGCATAATGGAACGGAGTCTGATCCATTATCCTCCCCAATCCGCAGATCCGATCCATCTTGTGGGGATCGTTGGCTTGTAACTGGATGTGAAATTGCTGGTCCACCCGCTGACTTGTATACAATTTTTAGGCAATTTTTAGACACTTTTGCCAGGGCACCCCAGAAGAAACCTCAAGGCCCCCCAGGGTGCCTGGACACCGTGGTTGAAAAACTCCGTAGTAGACGATACGCACTGAAAAGTACTAGAACATACAGGTGTATCTCTTTTTTTTTCAAGCGAATGTTCATCATCATCTTTGATTGTGTCGGCGGATATATTTTTCATATGCATAAAGTTTTAAATGCAATGCACAACTCCCTAGCCGTACGCCGCATAAAATGCTATTTGTTCCGAAAAAAAAAAATACATTTTGGGAAAGACTTCACCACTTTTTATTAAAAACGTGAGCAACCCACGTAGCCTCGGGTCCAGACATATCTTTGTAATAAAGTTTTGCTCTATGGTTATGAACGCTTGGAGGAATCTCTCAACCCCTAGTGGTTGTCTTGTGGAAAGTTGAGGTTTGTGATAAGCCCTACACTGAATGCATTCTTACAAAAATAAATTATGTATCTTTTTTTTTTTTTTTTCCTCTCAATTTGAGGAGCTTGCTGAGAGCTCTTCAAGATAATGTCTGCCTTTACTTTGGAGCTAATAGGTTCATACTATGTAGGGGGAAAAAAAAAGGGGGGGGGGGGTCACGTGGTAACCAATTGCATTAACTTAATTTGTTTTTCATTTTGGCCTCGGCAGAAGATGGACAACGAATGTCAGTTTCATTCTGTGCCGCTGGCGGTGGGGGGCGTTTTTAGGTAGACATGGCTCGCATCCTCAAAAGTTGGCGTGGAGTAAAAAAAAAAAAAAAATAAGGAGAGTGGACGCCGCTGAGCTGTTTGCAGAATGTGATCGACACAAGTTTTCTGATGCCGAATGGAGTTCTTGTTGTTCATTCCTGTTTTTTGCCGGAGGGGACAGTTACACAGCAAAGGAGTCCGCGGGTACTCTAAGCACTCAAACAACGAGAACTGAGTAGAATAAAAAGCATTTAATGTCTTCGGCTAAGAAAAAAAAATGGAAATGTGGACATATTTCTGGGCTTTTTGCTACAAACAACTCTGTTATTTTACCACGTTTTATCCTCCAAGAAGCCCTACCCAGAGATCCCAGAGATCCTCGTGAGGAACATATTAAAACATTATTTAGGAGCAGTTTTGGCCAGCTGCGTTGCATATAAAGCAGTAATTGTTTTTTAAAAATATGCCCCAAAGATTTGTTTGAAAGACGCTGTTTGTCATGAAAGGAATTGGTCACTGGCAAGAGGAAGGAGGATTATGGCAACCAAGAACAAACCATTGATGCCTAAACATTTGTATCTGGTATATAACAGCCACAAGGACATACACTATATTGACAAAAGTATTGGGCCACCGGCCTTTATGCGCACATGAAATTTAATGGCATTCCAGTCTTAGTCCGTAGGGTTCAATATTGGGTTGGCCTCGCCCTTTCCACACACATAACCTTTAATGGCACCCCAGTCTTAGTCCGTAGGGATCAATATTGAGTTGGCCCCGCCCTTTGCAGCTATAACAGCTTCAACTCTTCTGGGAAGGCCGTCCACAAGGTTTAGGAGGGTGTCTATGGGAAGGTTGGACCATTTGTGAGATATAGCTATTGACTCTGCAGACAGTTGGCGACTTCTGCGCACTGTGCGCTTCATCATGCGCTGACCCTGCTCTATCATATGACGTGGCCTACCACTTGGTAGCTGAGTGGCTGTTGTTCCCAGTGGCTTCCACTTTGTAATAATCCCACTAACAGTTGAGCGTGGAATATTTATTAGCAAGGGAAGGTTGGACCATTCTTCCAGAAGCACATTTGTCAGGTCAGCAACTGATGTCGGGGGAGGAGGCCTGGCTCGCAGTCTCCACTCTAAATTATCCCAAAGGTGTTCTATGGGGTTGAGGTCAGGATTCTGTGCAGGCCAGTGAAAGTTCCTCCACCCCAAACTGGCTCCTCCATGTCTTTATGGACCTTGCATTGTGCACTGGTGCACAGTCATGTTGGAACAGGAAGGGGCCATCCCCAAACTCTTCCCACACAGTTGGGGGCATGAAATTGGCCAAAATGTCTTGGTATGCTGACTTCTCAAGAGTTCCCTTCACTGAGACTATGGGTCCAAGCCCAACTCCTGAAAAACAATCCCACACCATAAATCCCCCTCCACCAAACTTTACACTTGGCACAATGCAGTCAGGCAAGTACTGTTCTCCAGGCAACCGCCAAACCCAGACAGAGGCAATCTGATGGACCCATGTCCATTGGATTGCCAGACAGAGAAATGTGATTCATCACTCCAGAAAACATGTCTCCACTGCTCTAGAGTCCAGTGGCGGCGTGCTTTACACCACGGCATCTGATGCTTTGCATTGCACTTGGTGATGTAAGGCTTGGATGCAGCTGCTCGGCCATTGAAAACCATTCCATGAAGCTCTCTACGCACTGTTGTTGTGCTCATCTGGAGACCACATGAAGTTTGGAGTTCTTTAGCTATTGACTTGTTGGTGACTTCTACGCACTGTGCGCTTCAGCATGTGCTGAGACCCTCTGTCATGTTACGTGCCCTACCACATCGTGGCTGAGGTTCTGTGGTTTCCAGTTGTTCCCACTGTGTTATAATCCCACTAACAGTTGAGCGTGGAATATTTAGTAGCCAGGAAATGTCACGGGTGGACTTATTGCACAGGTGGCCACCTATCACGGGACCACGCTTGGAGTCACTGAGCTCCTGAGAGCGACCCATTCTTTCACCAATGTTTGTAGAAGCAGTCTGCATGTCTAGGGGCTTGATTTTATACACCTGTGTCCATGGAGGGGATTGGAGCACCTGAATCACATGATTTAGAAGGCTGACCCAATACTTTTGGCAATATAGTGTACTAAGGGTACTTATAAGTTTTTGTAGACATGTAGAAGCCAGTAAGCACACAATGGAAGCAACTACAGTGGTACACCTATATTAGTTGGTGGGCAAATTTAAAGCATTGGGGGCCTCAACTGGTAAAACTACAGCAGTGATTGGCAACTTATGTAGCACTACCCACTTAGGGGTCTCTAGATATTTGGGTCCCCCTATAGTCCTGCACAGCCAGGCAACCCACATTTCCTTCCAGACTTGCACTCCAGAGACAGTAAATTGAAATTTTGGGGGGTATTTTATTAGGGAATTGAAACTTGGATAGGGAAGAGGGATACATGGGATGCCCAAGGAACTGTAAAACGGAGGACAAATTCCTGATGTACAGGTATTCAGAAGGGTGTTCTCTACTTGGAAAGCTATCCAGCTTCTCAGACCCCAGATGAAATCTTATCTTCACCAAGCTGTCTGAGGGAACCCCTGGCCAAGAGGTCCCAGAAGCTGCCACTTTAAATGAAAGCAGTCTCAGATGGGGGCTAGTCAGGTTTCCCACCTGGAGTCCCTTTCCCCTTATCCAGCCCAGGGGGTGTGGGGTTACTCACTTGCAGTATCTCCTGAAATCCTGCAAGCTTGTGGGCTGGTAGATGCCTTCAGGCCTAATGCTCGGCTGGCTCATTCCCTGCTTCCCAGGCTGTTCTCTCTCAGAGAACAATGAGGCTAAGAGATCCCACCCTCCTGCTCCTCTGCCTGCAGGCAGGCCCCTCTCCTGGACTCCCCTCTCCCAGGGTCCACACACCATTCTGCTCACTCCATCCTCCTCATGAACTCCGCTTCCTGTTGAGCAGGCTCAGCTATGCATAAAAGTTGTCCTTCCCCCTTGCCAAGTCTCCTGCCTGGGGATCGGGTGAGATCCCCTAAGCATACAGATCAGCCACTCCTCACCCCCGCCCACTGAATTCTAGATACTTCTCCAAGTCTCTAGATCAGGGGAAGGTTAAAGAGAGCTGATCTGCAGAGTCTCTCAACCCTGACCACAATTTGACCCCTTATGACTATTTCTCCCAGCTGCTATGCAGTCTCCTTCTAAAAAAATTAACTTTGCTACCCGTAGCTACCTAGAAGGGTGCTACACCTATAAAGCATAGGGGGCATTGACTATTTTAGCTATGCCAGTGGTGGGCTACCTGTAAACATAGTGGGCCTGAACTGTTACAGCTGCATCAGAGGTGGGCAATTAATAAAGCACCGGGCCTTGACTATTACAGCTACAGCAGAGGTGAGCAACTTATAAAGCATAGCGGGCCTGAACTGTTACAGCTATGCCAGTCATGGGCAACTTATCATGCACTGGGGCCTCAACTACACCAGTGATGAGCTCAACTGTTACAGCTACACCAGTGGTGGGCAACTTATAAAGTATTGGAGGCCTTGACTATTACAGCTACACCAGTTGTGGGCAATCTTTAAAGAACGGGAACCTCAACTGATACAGTCATACCAGTGTTGGGCAACTTATAAAGTATAGTGGGCTACAACTGTTACAACAACACCAGTGATGGGAATCTTTTAAAGCATCGGGGCCTTGACTATTACAACCACACCAGTTGTGGGCAACATTTAAGGCATGGAGACCTTGACTATTACAGCTACACCAGTTGTGGGCAACTTTTTTAAGCACGAGGGCCTCAACCGGCACAGCTGCACCAGTGGTTGAAAGCTTATAAGTCATAGAGAGCCTCAACCTTTACAGCTACATAAGTGTTGGGCAACTTATAAAACATAGTGGGCCTCAACTGTAACAGCCACATCAAGGGTGGGGAATTTTTTAAAACATAGGGAGCCTCGACTACTACAGCTACACTGGTGGTGGCAAGTTATAAAGTATAGAGGACCACCTATATCAGAGGTGGGCAACTTTTTGAAGCACGGATGCCTCAACTGCACCAGTGGTGGGAAGCTTATAAAGCATAGGTGGACCTAACTGGTACAGCTACATGTGAGGTGGGCAACTTATAAAGAATGGAAGCTTTGACTGGTACAGCTACATGTGAGGTGGGAAACTTATAAAGAATGGAAGCTTTGACTGGGTACAGCTACACCAGTGGTGGACAACTTAAAGAGCATATGGGGCCTTACAGCTGCATACATGTTGGGCAACTGTTAAAGCATGGAGGCTTCAACTGGTACAGCTACACAAGTAGTGGGCAACTTATAAAGCATAGAGGGCATCAACTGTTACAGATACATAAGTGTTGGGCAACTTATAAAGCATAGTGGGCCTCAGCTGTTACATCCACATCAGAGGTGGGCAACTTTTTAAATCATAGGGAGCCTCAACTACTACAGCTCTACCGGTGGTGGCAATTTATAAAGTTTTGGGGGGCCTTAACTATTACAGCTGTATCAGAGGTGGACAACTTTTTGAAGCACGGGGGGCCTCAACTGGTACAGCTGCGCTAGTGGTGGGAAGCTTATAAAGCATAGGGGGACCTAACTGGTACACCTACATGTGAGGTGGGCAACTTATAAAGAATGGAGGCTTTGATGGGTACAGCTACACCAGTGGTGGACAACTTAAAGAGCATAGGAGGCCTCAACTGTTACAGCTGCATACGTGTTGGGCAACTGTTAAGGCATGGAGGCTTTAACTGGTACAGCTACACCAGTGGTGGAAAACTTATAAAGCATAGAAGGCCTCAACTGTTACAGCTACATAAGTGTTGGACAACTTATAAAGTATAGGGGGCATCAACTGTTACAGCTATATCAGAGGTGGGCAACTTTTTGAAGCACGGGGGCCTCAATTGGTACAGCTGCGCCAGTGGTGGGAAGCTTATAAAGCATAGGGGGACCTAACTGGTATACCTACATGTGAGGTGGGCAACTTATAAAGAATTGAAGCTTTGACGGGCACAGCTACACGAGTGGTGGACAACTTAAAGAGCATACAGGGCCTCAACTGTTACAGCTACATACGTGTTGGGCAACTGTTAAGGCATGGAGGCTACAACTAGTACAGGTGCACCAGTGGTGGACAACTTATAAAGCATAGAGGGCCTCAACTGTTACAGCCACATCAGGGGTGGGCAACTTTTTAAAGCTTAGGGAGCCTTGACTATTACAGCTACACCAGTGGTGGCACCTTATAAAGTATGGGGGCCTTAATTGTTACAGCTATATCAGAGGTGGGCAACATTTAAAGCGCGGGAGCCTCAACTGGTACAGCTACACCAGTGGTGGGCAACTTATAAAGCATAGAGGGCCCCAACTGATACAGCTACATAAGTGTTGGACAACTTATAAAGTATAGGGTTCATCAACTGTTACAGCTATATCAGAGGTGGACAACTTTTTGAAGCACGGGGGCCTCAACTGGTACAGCTGCGCTAGTGGTGGGAAGCTTATAAAGCATAGAGGGATCTAACTGGTACAGCTACATGTGAGGTGGGCAACCTATAAAGAATGGAAGCTTTGAGGGGTACAGCTACACCAGTGGTGGACAACTTAAATAGCATACGGGGCCTCAACTGTTACAGCTGCATATGTGCTGGGCAACTGTTGAGGCATGGAGGCTACAAATGGTACAGGTACACCAGTGGTGGACAACTTATGAAGCATAGAGGGCCTCAACTGTTACAGCCACATCAGGGGTGGGCAACTTTTTAAAGCTTAGGGAGCCTTGACTATTACAGCTACACCGGTGGTGGCACCTTATAAAGTATAGGGGGCCTCAATTGTTAAAGCTATATCAGAGGTGGGCAACATTTAAAGCATAGGGAGCCTCAACTGGTACAGCTACACTGGTGGTGGGCAACATATAAAGCATAGAAGGCCTCAACTGTTACAGCCACATCAGGGGTGGGCAACTTTTTAAAGCTTAGGGAGCCTTGACTATTACAGCTACACCGGTGGTGGCACCTTATAAAGTATAGGGGGCCTCAATTGTTAAAGCTATATCAGAGGTGGGCAACATTTAAAGCATAGGGAGCCTCAACTGGTACAGCTACACTGGTGGTGGGCAACATATAAAGCATAGAGGGCCTCAACTGTTACAGCCACATCAGGGGTGGGCAACTTTTTAAAGCTTAGGGAGCCTTGACTATTACAGCTACACCGGTGGTGGCACCTTATAAAGTATAGGGGGCCTCAATTGTTAAAGCTATATCAGAGGTGGGCAACATTTAAAGCATAGGGAGCCTCAACTGGTACAGCTACACTGGTGGTGGGCAACATATAAAGCATAGAAGGCCTCAACTGTTACAGGTTTATATGTGTTGGGCAACTGTTAACCCTTTGAGGACCAAGGCACGTATTTGTCCCATGTTTGTAATTGCCTGTATCATCTGATTAAGAACTTAAAACTCTTTTTTTTTTTTTTTTTTTGGTATGAGTCAAAATATTAGTTCTTATCAACAAACAACAAATGGATCTAGCTTTTTGCCAATTATTTCATGGAATGGCTTAGTTACAGCAACTGAAGTGTACGAACTTTAAAAACAAAAAAATTGATTCTTTTGGCGTTCCAAAACCTTATGGTCCTCAAAGGGTTAAGGCATGGAAACTTCAACTTGTACAGCTACACCAGTGGTGGGCAACCTATAAAGCATAGGGAGCCTTGATTATTACAGCTACACCAGTGGTGGCACCTTATAAAGTATGGGGGGCCTCAATTATTAAAGTTACATCAAAGTTGGTCAATTAAGCAAGCATAACCCCATATTTTGTAGTTTACCAAACAAATCGGCAATAAATTGGGTTTGTGTGCCCTAAAATTAACTTTAGTGTTCATTTTTACTTTTATTAACCACTTCCCGACTGGCCGTTGCATATAAACGGCCGGACGGTGGCACTGCAGGGTCGGGTGGCCGTCTATAAACGGCCTCCCCGCACCCTGCTTGTGCGCGCTCCCCGGGAGCGCGCAGCACCGCGATCCGGTGCCCGCTGTGTCCTCCGGACACAGTGAAACACCGATCGTCGGACGGGACCTCTGTACGAGGTCCCGATCATGTGATCACTGATTGGCCAATCAGTGATCACATGCAAAGCAGTAAGCAAGATGTCACTTGTGACATCATTGCTTACTATGTGTGAAATCTGTGAATGATCACAGAGGTCACATGGTACAGGGCTATTCACAACAGGCTTGTACCATGTGACAAGCTGTGACCAATCACAGCTCAGTCAGTACTTCTCAATGAGTGCATGAATGCACACAGAGAGAAAGAGAAATGATTGCTTTTACATCCTATATGGTTGTAAAAGCAATGTGTAAAAAAAAAAAAAAAAAAAATCTTCATCACCCCCCACAAGTAGTACAGTGTCACCATGGTGACACTGTACTGCTAGGGTGACAGTATGTAAAGAAAAATAAAAAAAATAAAAAATAATATAAAAAAATAAAATAAAAATGTAAAAAAAAATGTTTAAAAATTATAATTTTTGTTATAAACTAATTTGGATTTTTTTTTTTTTTACTAAAAAGATAACGGAATAAATTTTGGCAAAGATTTATG
>NW_028319835.1:0-37408 GCF_062004578.1 Staurois parvus
AATATTGGGACATGGACACAATTCTAACATTTTTGGCTCTATACACCACAATGGATTTGAAATGAAACGAACAAGATGTGCTTTAACTGCAGACTGTCAGCTTTAATTTGAGGGTATTTACATCCAAATCAGGTGAACGGTGTAGGAATTACAACAGTTTGCATATGTGCCTCTCACTTTTTAAGGGACCAAAAGTAATGGGACAAGTGGCTTCTCAGCTGTTCCATGGCCAGGTGTGTGTTATTCCCTCATTATCCCAATTACAATGAGCAGATAAAAGGTCCAGAGTTCATTTCAAGTGTGCTATTTGCATTTGGAATCTGTTGCTGTCAACTCTCAAGATGAGACCCAAAGAGCTGTCACTATCAGTGAAGCCATCATTAGGCTGAAAAAACAAAACAAACCCATCAGAGAGATAGCAAAAACATTAGGCGTGGCCAAAACAACTGTTTGGAACATTCTTAAAAAGAAGGAACGCACCGGTGAGCTCAGCAACACCAAAAGACCCGGAAGACCACGGAAAACAACTGTGGTGGATGAGCGAAGAATTCTTTCCCTGGTGAAGAAAACACCCTTCACAACAGTTGGCCGGATCAAGAACACTCTCCAGGAGGTAGGTGTATGTGTGTCAAAGTCACCAATCAGGAGAAGACTTCACCAGAGTGAATACAGAGGGTTCACCACAAGATGGAAACCATTGGTGAGCCTCAAACACAGGAAGGCCAGATTAGAGTTTGCCAAACGACATGTAAAAAAGCCTTCACAGTTCTGGAACAACATCCTATGGACAGATGAGACCGACATCAACTTGTACCAGAGTGATGGGAAGAGAAGAGGATGGAGAAGGAACTGCTCATGGTCCTCAGCATACCACCTCATCAGTGATCATGGTGGTGGTAGTGTCATGGCGTGGGCATGTATGGCTGCCAATGGAACTGCTTCTCTTGTATTTATTGATGATGTGACGGCTGACAGAAGCAGCCGGATGAATTGTGAAGTGTTTTGGGAATATTATCGGCTCATATTCAGCCAAATGCTTCACAACTCATTGGACGCTTCACAGTGCAGATGGACAATGACCCAAAGCAGACTGCAAAAGCAGCCAAAGAAGTGGAATGTTCTGCAATGGCCAAGTCCATCACCTGACCTGAATCCGATTGAGCATTTCACTTGCTGAAGACAAAACTGAAGGGAAAATGCCCCAAGAACAAGCAGGAACTGAAGACAGTTGCAGTAAAGGCCTGGCAGAGCATCACCAGGGATGACACCCAGCGTCTGGGGATGTCTATGCGTTCCACACTTCAGGCTGTAATTGACTGCAAAGGATTTGCAACCAAGTATTAAAAAGTGAAAGTTTGATTTATGATTATTATTCTGTCCCATTACTTTTGGTCCCTTAACAAGTGGGAGGCACATATGCAAACTGTTGTCATTCCTACACTGTTCACCTGATTTGGATGTAAATACCCTCAAATTAAAGCTGACAGTCTGCAGTTAAAGCACATCTTGTTCCTTTCATTTCAAATCCATTGTGGTGGTATATAGGGCCAAAAATGTTAGAATTGTGTCCATGTCCCAATATTTATGGACCTGACTGTATATAGCTCCATCAATTTACGCCGCGCTTTACATATATATTGTACATTCACATCTGTCCCCGCCCCCGAGGAGCGTACAATCTAAGGTCCCTAACTCACATTCATACATACACATGCTAGGGCCAATTTAGACAGGAACCAATTCACCTACCAGCATGTCTTTGGAGTGTGGGAGGAAACTGGAGTACCTGGAGGAAACCCACGCAGGCACAGGGAGAACATGCAAACTCCAGGCAGGTGGTGCTGTGGCTGTGATTCGAACCTATGACCCGAGTACTGCAAGGCGGAAATGCTAACCAAGCCAGGGGCGGACTGACAACTCATAGGGCCCCTGGGCAATAGGGATTAAGGGGCCCCTGTGTCCTTGCCCAAACTCAAAAAAGCCTATGAAAAAGGTACCAGGGGCATCTCATGGGGCCCCCTACTGACCCCAGGCCCTCAGGCAGTGCCCGAGTTTCCAAACGGTCAGTCCGCCCCTGCATACAGCTACTGCGCTGCCCCATATCATAGATTGGAATAATGAGTCCGTCATTTCTATGGCTGCCGGGAAGCATTCTTTGTGCAGGACCGCCGCAGGACGCAGCCGGACCGCCAAATAGAACGCCGAAAGAGACGCGCCCAACAAAATATTGAACGCTGAACTCCGGCCACATGGAGACTGTTACTCAATAGCCACAAAGGATATAAATCCGCTTTTGCAAACCCAGATATTACCTTGTAAGGCCTCGGTCACGTTTGCTCTCTGAGGAGCGATCCACATCCGCATCGCTCTTTAGAGAGCATAGGAGAGGCGGTGTATCGGTTCCTCACCGCCTACTTTCACCACTAGAACCCTGGACTTCCACACCGCCGTCGTGGGCATCGAGCGGCTCTGTTCACGTGAATATAATGCCTGCCACGGTTGTAGAATGTATGCCTCTGCAGCTAAAAAGGGGGAACGGGGTGGTAAAAACATGACTCAGCTGTAGGGTTTTACCACCCCCAGCCACTAGTGTGAATGAGCCCTAAGGGGTCCTTCAGCAGTAAAACCAGGCGGTTGAGTACCGGGACAGGGTTGTCCAGCTCCCAGGGCGAAGATCCAGACTTGCACCCCCCCCCCAACACACTGGGAATATAATGCCTGCCATGGTTGTAGAATGTATGCCTCTGCAGCTAATAAAGAGGAACAGGGGTGGTAAAAACATGACTCAACCATAGGATTTTACCACCCCCAGCCACTAATATGAATGAGCCCTAAGGGGTCCTTCAGCATTGAAACCAGGTGGTTGAGTACAGGGACAGGGTTGTCCAGCTCCCAGGGCGAAGATCCAGACTTGCACCCCCCCCCCCCAACACACTTTGAATATAATGCCTGCCATGGTTGTGGCGAGTGTGCACTCAGGCCGCTGCCTCTGCAGCTAATAAAGAGGAACAGGGGTGGTAAAAACATGACTCAACCATAGTGTTTTACCACCCCCAGCCACTAGTGTGAATGAGCCCTAAGGGGTCCTTCAGCAGTAAAACCAGGTGGTTGAGCTGCGGTATTACCAGTACAGGGACAGGGTTGTCCACCTCCCAGAATCCAGACTTGCACCCCCCCCCCACAACACACTGTCAATACATGCGTCTATTCCTCACCCCTGCACCCGGGGCAGCCCGCCCCTTGTCCCGACCTTAGGTACCGCCACTCCCTGCATCACTACTGGCCAGGGGCGGACTGACAACTCATGGGGCCCCCGGGCAATAGGGGATCATGGGGCCCCTGTGTCCTTGCCCAAACTCACAAAAGCCTATGAAAAAGGTACCAGGGGCATCTCATGGGGCCCCCTACTGACCCCGGGCCCTCGGGCAGTGCCGACTTTCCAAATGGTCAGTCCGCCCCTGCTACTGGCGGTGCAAATGTCGTGGTCATGGCGATTCGCAACCACGGCAATACTCAGGAAACGCACGTCACTCACGGCAGGCGCAATGCGAATGCGACTAATGCAGTTCTATGGGGAGACACGGCAACCGCATGTAACACGCGCGAGTCTACGGCAATCACGCTGCGAGGAGGGAACATATCACCGCCTGCCAAACTCCTCTGAAAAGCGTTTCAAATGCGGATCTCTTTTCATAAGAGCGGCAGTCGCTGAACGAGCCCTTACATGGGGCAGCCAACAATCTGCCCTTGACGCACCCAGGAGTATTAATGAGGGTTTCAGATGCGATGCAGATTTTTTTGGGGGGAAATGATCGCGTTCGATGCTTTGCGTGCAGCCGTGTCCTAAAGTCGCTGTAAGCCGCGTTACGACGCACTTGTGGGGCAGAAAAAAAAAATGAATGACTGCAAAGTATCAACACGCGCGGAACTCTGCAGGCAGCCTTGCAAGGAAACACCCTCACAGCAATGTGTACACCCCCTGCCTGCTCACTATGTAAATCATTTTGAGTGGCGGTGAAAGGTGGTCAGGAGGAGGTAAATACCCGGCCCAACTGCCTATTTTCAATGCTTATGGGCTTGTTTAGGACTCCTGAAAAAGCGATCAGAGCGTGGATCGCTTTTCAGAGGCGTTTGACATGCAGCGATGAGGCATTATGACGCCTCCTCGCTGCCCATTCCAACCTCCTAAGTGCCACACCACCACGCCAAAACCACGCGGTCGTGGGGCGATTGCAGCGCGGCCCCATTCACTTGAATGGTTTGCATTCGGCGAGTGGCAGAACGCAATATGGGGTAGATTTCCTGCAGCAACCACAAAGCATCACGGAAAGTGTACCCCCCCCCCCCACGCCACCCAGCTGCTTTCTTTTCAGCTAAAGGGGAGCTAAAATTGTGGCTCGACTGCATGGTTTTACCGCCCTCCCCAACCGCAAGTGTGGACAGGCCCTTCAAGTAGCAGTGACCAGGGGTGGACTGACCATTCGAGCCCTCGGGCAGTGATTTTCGGGGTGTCTGTGAATTCAGTCCTCTGTAGGTCGATCATTTCCATCCAACGATGGGGCGTCCTTACATTCCTCACCCATCCCCCGTCCATGTCAGGATAGAGATCCAGCAGGAGACTCCTCCCCATTGAGATCTGATGGGTTTTCAGAGTCTTCCTTTTGTTTTTTGGAGCCGTGTATAAATGTTTCAACTGTTGTGCTTCTCCTTGTGCCACAGCAAGCTGCCTGGCCCCGCCCTCCTTTCCTGGCCCCGCCCTCCTTTCCTGCCCCCAGTGCCTCAAACATGTAAGAAGGATTCTGTGGCACATGATTGGCTCACAATATGGATTTCAAGCGTGTATGGACGTTTTGGTCATGATGCTCCTCCCAATAACTTTACAAGACTCCTCCCCCCATCACATCAGAGAACCCTCTTCACATCAGAGCCCCACTATTACCACAGAGTCCTATCACAACAAAATCCCTCCCTATACAACAGAGTCCCCCCTCACATCAGAATCTACCCAATACATCAGAGGGTCCATCACATTAGGGTTCCCACACCACCACAATTTCCGCTGATCATGTCAGAGCCCCCCCCCATACATATCAAAGTCCCCTCCATCACATCAGACGACCCCCCTTCACATTAGAGCCACACCACCACAGAGTCCTATCACATCAGAATCCCCCCTATACAATAGAGGCCCCCATCACTACAGGAGTCCCCCCCAATCACATCAGAGCACCCCCATAACAATAGAGGTCCCTCCCCTCCATACATCAGAAGCTCCCACCACCATAGAGTGCTCTCACATCAGAGTCCCCCTCCTATAAATCTGAGGCCCCCCATCACTACAGAGGTCCTCCATCACATCAGAGCACCACCACAGAGTCCCCCCATAACAATAGAGGCCCCTCCCATCAATACACCAGAAGCTTCTACCACCATAGAGTGCTATCACATCAGAGTCCCCCCACTATAAATCTGAAGCCCCCCATCACTACAGAGGTCCCCCCATCATATTAAAGTCCTCCTCATCACATCAGAGCCCCACCACTACAGAGTCCCCCCCCCATATATCAGAGCCCCCCCATCACATCAGAGCTCCCACACCACCACAAAGTCTTCTGATAACATCACAGCCCCCTCTTCATACCAAAGCCCCCTATACATCAGCTTCTCCCTACTTATAAAAGCCCCCCATCCCATCAGGATACCCCATGACAGAGTCTGCCCCCCATCCCATCAGAGTCCTCTCATCCATCTCTGATCCAGGTAAACTGGGTCCTTCAACACCTGAGGGGAATACAAGTGGCACCCTAGTTGGGAATCATTTGTGTAGATCACCAGCACAGAGCCCCCCCCTATATAATAAAGGGTCGCCATCACTACAGAGTTCCCCCCATCACATCAGAGCACCATCAAAGAGTCCCCCCATAATAGAGGCCCCTTCCCTCCATACATCAGAAGCTCCCACCACCATAGAGTGCTCTCACATCAGAGTCCCCCCCCCTATAAATCTGAGGTCCTCCCATCACTGCAGAGTTCCCCCCATCATATCAGAGCACCATCAAAGAGTCCCCCCATAACAATAGAGGCCCCACCCCTCCATACATCAGAAGCTCCCACCACAATAGAGTGCTCTCACATCAGAGTCCCCCCCCCTATAAATCTGAGGTCCCTCCATCACTACAGAGGTCCCCCCATCACATCAAAGGTTCTCCATCATATTAAAGTTCCTTCCATACATCAGAGCCCCACCACTATAGAGTCCTATCACATCAGAAGCCCCCATCACTACAGAGTCCCCTCCCCCCATACACCAGAATCTCCCCATCACATCAGAGCTCCCACACCACCACAGAGTCTTCTGATCATATCAGAGCCCTCCGTCACCACAAAGGCCCCTATCACATCAGAGTCTCCCCTTCATACCAAAGCCCCCTATACATCAGCTTCTCCCTACTTATAAAAGCCCCCCCCCTTCAGGGACGGACTGACCATTTGGAAACTCAGGCACTGCCCGAAGGCCCGGGGTCAGTAGGGGGCCCCATGAGATGCCCCTGGTACCTTTCTCATATGCTTTTTTGAGTTTGGGCAAGGACACAGGGGCCCCATGATCCCCTATTTCCCGGGGGCCCCATGAGTTGTCAGTCCACCCCTGGCCCCCCATCACATCAGGATACCCCATGACAGAGTCCCCCCCATCTCATCAGAGTCCTTCATCCATCTCTGATCCAAGCAAACTGGGTCCTTCAACACCTGAGAGGAATACAAGTGGCACCAGGGGCAGACTGACAACTCATGGGGTCCCCGGGCAGTAGGGGATCATGGGGCCCCTGTGTCCTCGCCCACATCCAAAAAAGCCAAAGAAAGGTACCAGGGGTATCTAATGGGGCCCCCTACTGACCCTGGGCCCGAGTGCTCGAATGGTCAGTCTGCCCCTGAGTGGCACCCTAGTTGGGAATCACTTGTGTAAATCACCAGCAAATGAATCGGAAGTTATCCTCTAAAATGTATTTTGCTGAATTATTTCCATTATTTCGTTGAAACATTGTGGAAAATAAAAGACAAAAAAAAGACAGAATAAATAATCCAGAGACAAATTCCTGGGAGACGACAGAAAAAATCCAAAAGCAGATCTTCAGCCGTGACAAGCCGACCTCCATAGAGGGAGCACAGCGCTGCCTCGCAGAACGTCAGGAAACTTCTCCAGCAATTAAAACAGTAAATAATGTTTCCTAGAACAGGAATAGATGGTGAACATAACAAGAAATAATACCGCTTGTAACATTGTAACAAATTCCGGTTTCTACAAAGTCTTGTTTTATGAGACTTTTAAAGCCGATTACACTCATCGTTATAAATGAATAAAAAAATAAATATAAAAGCAAAAAAAAAAAAAATGCGTTCAAACAAAAATTACCTCCAGTGCACCTTGGACGGTTTTATTAGCGCAGCGCTTGTAACCATTACAATCCCCTGTAAAATGACATAAAAGCGGCAGAACATTGTAGACTCCACTGTTTATTTGTGTTGCTTTTGATAAACGGGATGTAATCATCTCATTAAAAAACAATAATGCGATATTGCTTCCACTCCTACGGACGCAGGAATTTAATCTATTCATCCAAACATCGAGCGATAAAGAGATTTCCACTGATTGTCCAGAAAACTGACCGGCTTGGCGTGGGAAGGCAAACGTGTCCTTTTACATCTAATGCAGGAATAATATTGGTTTTAGGTTCGGCAGAACATTGGATTAGCGGAGCGACGCTTACTCATACAAGACCATTAAATACCTTCGTTATCTTTCCTTTTGATTGTCTGAGGAAAAAAAAAATCTGCAATAGCTAATTGTGATAAAAAAATGATTTTTTTTACAACTGTTTTATGAAAAAAACTTAAAGTGTATATTTAATATGATATCTATATAATATTAATAATAATAGTTAAAAAAAAGCTATAAAATGATAATAATAAACATCTATCTAAATAACAATTAAAAATAATACCTACAGAGAAAAAGAAAAAAAAAATTATACATACACACACACATATATATATATATATATATACACACATACACAGCATATGGAAAAAAGAAAAAATTATTATATTTATATATATATATATTACATACATACAGTGAGGAACAGAATTATTTGAACCCCCTGCGATTTTGCAAGTTCTCCCACTTAGAAATCATGGAGGGCTCTGAAATTCACATTGTAGGTACATTCCCACTCTGAGAGACAGAATTTAAAAAAAAAAATTCAGGAAATCGCATATGTGTGATTTTTAAAGAATTTATTTGTCTTGCACTGCTGAACATACAGGTGAAACAAAAAATGAGAATCTGGTGCATTCATTCATTGATTTCAGTGCAGCAACTTAAAAGGTGAAACTAATATATGAGACTCATTCCATGCAAAGCAAGATAGTTCCAGCCGTGATTTGTCGTCATTGTGATGATTATGGCTTACAGCTCATGAAAACCCCAAATCCACAATCTCAGAAAATGAGAATATTGTGAAAAGGTGGAATATTCTCGGCTCAAAGTGTCCCACTCTAATCAGCTCATTCAGCCATAACACCTGCAAAGGGTTCCTGAGCCTTTAAATCAGTGTTTCTCAACTCCAGTCCTCATGGACCCCCAACAGGTCATGTTTTCAGGATTTCCATTATTTTGCACAGGTGATTTGATCAGTTTCACTGCCTTAGTAATTACCACAGCTGTTTCATCTGAGGGAAATCCTGAAAACATGACCTGTTGGGGGTCCATGAGGACTGGAGTTGAGAAACACTGCTTTAAATGGTCTCTCAGCCTGGTTCAGTAGGAATCACAATCATGGGAGAGACTGCTGACCTGACACCATCACTGACACCCTCCATAAGGAGGGAAAGCCTCAAAAGGGAATTGCAGAAGAAGTTGGATGTTCCCAAAGTGCTGTATCAAAGCACATTAATAGAAAGTTATGTGGAAGGGAAAAGTGTGGAAGAAAAAAGTGCACAAGCACCAGGGATGACTGCAGCCTGGAGAGGATTGTCAGGAAAAGGCCATTCAAAAGTGTTGGGGACTTTCACAAGGAGTGGACTGAGGCTGGAGTCAGTGCATCAAGAGCCACCACACACAGACGGATCCTGGACATGGGCTTCAAATGTCATATTCCTCTTGTCAAGCCGCTCCTGAACAACAAACAACGTCAGAAGCGTCTTACCTGGGCTAAAGAAAAACAGACCTGGTCTGGTGCTCAGTGGTCCAAAGTCCTCTTTTCTGATGAGAGCAACTTTTGCATCTCATTTGGAAACTAAGGACCCCGAGTATGGAGGAAGAATGGAGAGGCCCAAGGACCCCGAGTATGGAGGAAGAATGGAGAGGCCCAAGGACCCCGAGTATGGAGGAAGAATGGAGAGGCCTAAGGACCCCGAGTATGGAGGAAGAATGGAGAGGCACAAGGATCCCGAGTATGGAGGAAGAATGGAGAGGCACAAGGACCCAGAGTATGGAGGAAGAATGGAGAGGCACAAGGACCCCGAGTATGGAGGAAGAATGGAGAGGCCCAAGGACCCCGAGTATGCCCACACTGCCAAAAGCACCAAAACCTGGTTCAATGACCGTGGGATTACTGTGCTTGATTGGCCAGCAAACTCGCCTGACCTGAACCTCATAGAGAATCTATGGGGCATTGGCAAGAGAAAGATGAGAGACATGAGACCGAACAATGCAGAAGAGCTGAAGGCCGCTATTGAAGCATCCTGGTCTTCCATAACACCTCAGCAGTGCCACAGGCTGATAGCTTCCATGCCACGCCGCATTGAGGCAGTAATTGCTGTAAAAGGGGCCCAAACCAAGTACTGAGTACATATGCAGCTTCTACTTTTCAGAGGTCCGATATTGTTCTATGTACAATCCGTGTTTTATTGATTGCATGGAATATTCTCATTTTCTGAGATTGTGGATTTGGGGTTTTCATGAGCTGTAAGCCATAATCATCACAATGATGACAAATCACGGCTGGAACTATCTTGCTTTGCATGGAATGAGTCTCATATGTTAGTTTCACCTTTTAAGTTGCTGCACTGAAATAAATCAACTTTTGCACCATATTCAAATTTTTCAAGTTTCACCTGTAAGTATTTGAACCCGATAAGATCCGTGTTAATATTTGGTACAGAAGCCTTTGTCTGCAATTACAGAGGTCAGACGTTTCCTGTAGTCCTTGACCAGGTTTGCACTGCAACAGGGATTTTGGCCGACTCCTCCACACCGATCTCCTCTAGATCTGTCAGGTTTCGGGGCTGTCGCTGAGCAACACGGAGTTTCAGCTCCCTCCAAAGATGTTCTATTGGATTTAGGTCTGGAGGCTGGCTAGGCCACTCCAGAACCTCGATATGCTTCTTACGGAGCCACTCCTTGGTTCTCCTGGCTGTGTGCTTCGGGTTGTTGTCATGTTGGAAGACCCAGCCACGACCCATCTTCAATGCTCTGACTGAGGGAAGGAGGTTGTTGCTCAAAATCTCACAATAAATGTCCCCATTCATCCTCTCCTTAATACAGTGCAGTCGTCCTGTCCCCTTCGCAGAAAAGCACCCCCAAAGCATGATGTTACCACCCCCCTGCTTCACAGTAGGGATGGTGTTCTTGGGATGCAACTCATCCTTCTTTTTCCTCCAAACATGACGAGTGAAGTTTAGACCAAAAAGTTCTCCTTTGGTCTCCTCTGACCACATGACTTTCTCCCATGCCTCCTCTGCATCATCCAGATGGTCATTGGCAAACTTCAGATGGGCCTGGACATGTGATGACTTGAGCAGGGGAACCTTCAGACGGGCCTGGGCATGTGATGACTTGAGCAGGGGAACCTTCAGACGGGCCTGGACATGTGATGACTTGAGCAGGGGAACCTTCCGTGCAATGCATGATTGGAAACCATGACGGCGTAGTGTTCTACCGACAGTGACCTTTGAAACTGTGGTCCCAGCTCTCTTCATGTCATTGACCAGCTCCTCCCTTGTATTTCTGGGCTGATTCCTCACCTTTCTTATCATCAGTAATACCCCACGAGGGGACATCTTGCATGGAGCCCCAGTCCGAGGGAGACTGACAGTCGTCTGCAGACTCTTCCATTTTCTAACAATTGCTCCAACAGTTGATCTATTTTCACCAAGTTGCTTGGCAATTGCCCCGTAGCCCTTTCTAGCCTTGTGGAGGTCCACAATTTTGTCTCTGGTGTCTTTTGACAGCTCTTTTGTCTTGCCCATGGTAGTAGTTGACGTCTGACTGACTGTGGGGTGGACAGGTGTCTTTAAAGAGCTCAGACAGGTGCTACTAAGTGAGATGAATGAGTGGAGTAGAGGTGGACTTTGTAAAGGCGCAGTAACAGGTCTCTGAGAGACAGAATTCTTGATGTTTCTTAGGTGTTCAAATACTCCTGTTCAGCCGTGCGAGACAAATACATTCATTACAAATCATACAATGTGATCTCCTGATTTTTTTTTTTTAATTCTGTCTTTCAGAGTGGGAATGCACCTACAATGTGAATGTCAGACCCCTCCATGATTTCTAAGTGGGAGAACTTGCAAAATTGCAGGGGGTTCAAAGACTTCTGTTCCTCACTGTGTGTGTGTGTATATATATATATATACACACACATAAACATATACACACACAGCATATGAAAAGAAAAACAAAAGTATATATTTTTTTTTCTTATGGTGTGTGTGTGTATACATAAACACACACACATATACATACAGTATCTCCCAGAAGTGAGTCCCCCCTCCCCCGGACTGTATACAATGTATATATATATACATACAGTATCTCCCAGAAGTGAGTCCCCCCTCCCCCGGACTGTATACAATGTATATATATATACATACAGTATCTCCCAGAAGTGAGTCCCCCCTCCCCCGGACTGTATACAAT
This sequence comes from Staurois parvus, assembly GCF_062004578.1. Classification (NCBI taxonomy): domain Eukaryota; kingdom Metazoa; phylum Chordata; class Amphibia; order Anura; family Ranidae; genus Staurois; species Staurois parvus. The sequence continues at coordinate 11,918 of NW_028319835.1, forward strand.
GTATATATATATACATACAGTATCTCCCAGAAGTGAGTCCCCCCTCCCCCGGACTGTATACAATGTATATATATATATATATATAGTATCTCCCAGAAGTGAGTCCCCCCCTCACATTTGTGTCCATATTGTATTCTCTCTTTTCATGTAACAACACTGAAGAAATGACACTTTGCTACATTGTGACGTAGTCAGTGTACAGATTGTATAACATGGAAATTTGCTGTCCCCTCAGAATAACTCAACACACCGCCATTCATGTCTAAACCGCCGGCAACAAAAGTGACCAGGGTCACAGGTTACATGTTGATCTGGCTAAGGGGGCACAGCATCGCTGACCACCAACCTAAGGAGGCCCATCATCACTGTTTGCCACCCTAGGGGGCACTAAACCAATGACCCCCATTAACTTAAGAGGGTCATAGCATCAGTGACCAGCAATCTAAGGGGATACCTCATCACTGACCACCAACCTAAGGGGACACCTCATCACTGGCCACCAATCTACAGGGGCACTAAACCAATGACCACCACCAACTTAAGAGGGTCACAGCATCAGTGACCAGCAATCTAAGGGGATACCTCATCACTGACCACCATCCTAAGGAGGCCCATCATCATTGACCACAAACCTAAGGGGCCCATCCTCATTGACCACCAACCTAAGGGTACACCTCATCACTGACCACCATTCTAAGGAGGCCCATCATCATTGACCACCAACCTAAGGGGCCCATCCTCATTGACCACCAACCTAAGGGGGACACCACATCACTGACCACCAACCTAAGGGGACACCTCATCACTGACCACCAACCTAAGGGGACACCACATCACTGACCACCAACCTAAGGGGACACCTCATCACTGACCACTAACCTAAGGGGACACCACATCACTGACCACCAACCTAAGGGGACACCTCATCACTGGCCACCAATCTACAGGGGCACTAAACCAATGACCACCACCAACTTAAGAGGGTCACAGCATCAGTGACCAGCAATCTAAGGGGATACCTCATCACTGACCACCATCCTAAGGAGGCCCATCATCATTGACCACAAACCTAAGGGGGCCCATCCTCATTGACCACCAACCTAAGGGTACACCTCATCACTGACCACCATTCTAAGGAGGCCCATCATCATTGACCACCAACCTAAGGGGGCCCATCCTCATTGACCACCAACCTAAGGGGACACCACATCACTGACCACCAACCTAAGGGGACACCTCATCACTGACCACCAACCTAAGGGGACACCACATCACTGACCACCAACCTAAGGGGACACCTCATCACTGACCACTAACCTAAGGGGACACCACATCACTGACCACCAACCTAAGGGGACACCTCATCACTGACCACCAACCACTTTTCACAGTACATATCAAAGACATACTCCAGGCCTGACAACCTAACTCTGTAAACTGTGCTGTACATCACATATTCCTCACAGATTATGTATTTTCTCACCAGTGGCTGGCAGCTCCATAGTCTACAACGATAAAAAACATTAAAGAATAACTCTACTTTTTTTGTTGAGATAAAAGCGAATCCTTTCTGTTATCATAAGGAAACACTTTAGCAGATCCCTACCTTTTCTGTTGTGAAGACATAGCTCCTTGTTTCCCCATCTCCACACGGATTCCTAATGGGAGGGTCCGCTGTCATTATAATCACTTGGTGAACTCTCTGGGTTCTAATGACTCCGAAAAAAAACCCTGTGCAGGCCATACATGGGTCTAATGAAAACCGGCCGTTTTTTAAAAAGCAAAAAGAAAATTTGGTCGTTTGATCGGCAGACGTTACCACCAACGGTAAAAAAAGTGGCCAATTTTCGTCCCGTCTACGGCCGGCATTTAACCCCATAATTACTTCTGTCTCTTGCAGAGAGCTCTGCTATTATATTTTACATAAAAGTCTTGCGGTTGCAACAATGTATCCATTTGTATCCATTTGTATCCATTTCAGATACAGATGTTTTTATTCGGATACCAATTCTTTTCTTTTTCTGCTTCCTTTTCTTCTTCCTCTTCTTCTTGTTTTTCTTTTTCTTCTTCTTCTTCTTTTCTTTTTTCTTCTTTTTCTTCTTCTTGCAGGTCACGGCTCATGCGCAGATTTTTTATCAGTAAAACGATCAGCCGATTTGCCCATCATTGCCGGGAAAATCGCCCGATCGTCAAAATCGACCGCGGATTTTCCAACATGCCCGATAAAAAAAAATGTGCAAAAAGCCCGAAAAACAGCCAACCAATTAATCCACTAACGGTGTGAAAATCGGCCAATTTTTTTTTTTTGGACGAAAAATTGGCCGATTTTCGACCCGTCTATGGCTGCCATTATTCTGAATGATTTTTCTTTAGAAAATCCGGAATATCGTGCGTTTTGGTAATGGTGCCAAAACTGATTTTTCAAAATTCGACCAACCAAGTCTTCAATTTCTTCTTATGATGCTGCAGAAAAGACTTTTTGTGGCGGGGAATATCCTTTTCTTTCCAGGTCGCAGCTCAGGATCATTCCTGTTTTAATGACATTTCTCGCACAATTCTCCCATCATTGAGTAGAAATTCATTCGCTTTCTAAAAAATATACCCAACATGCCCGATCACTCAGAGGAGATTGTGAAAATCGGCCGATGCTGCGGCCCACTAATGGGGTGAAATTCAAACGAAAATTCTTAGTTACAATTTTTGAAAGAAAATTCTTTTGGAATCGGACCCGTGTGTATGGCCTGCACACCCAACAACACTTAGAAAAGAGAAATGTGATTAAACCCATTGTGAACCGATTTCTCACACTCCGCTTTTTATTTTTTATGGCGCTTGTTCTCATCCACAATCCACCCCCCTCCCCCCCAGCAATTTCTGGATCCGATCCCCTGTATGGCTCTCCCTGCAGCAGCTGGCTTCTTCTCCTCTCCCTCCTGCTGGCTTTCAGCTGCTGCAGGGAGAGCCATACAGGGGATCGGTTCCAGAAATTGCCCCCCGCCCCACTGCACCCATCACCCTCCCTGTGCACCACATATTTCCCCCTGCTGTCCAGGCCCCCAACCCCCCCCGCAGTGCTGCAAGCTTCCCTCTTCTCCTTCCCACCAGCAGCTGCAAGCACACAATCGGATCCTTCAAGACAGAGAGTGGGGAGGAGTCTGGTAAGTACGTCACATTAACCATCCCCTTCCTTTCCGGAATGAACACAATGAGGGATCGGTATCAATCGCTCACTGAGTTCATTCATTCATTGCTGAAGCCTAGTAAGCCAGTTATATTTTTTTAGGGGAGTCGCCCTGTCAGGTTGGCTGTATGAGGCCCAGTGATTTTTAACAGCAGCCCTGTTTGGGAGAATCTACAATATGACTTCACTGCCTATGTTTGCAAAATACATAAATTACACGTAGGCTCATTCACACAGGTGACTGAGCCACAGTTTTAATGCCCCCATTGTGGGCGGGACTTAAGGTGCCTAGTGGGGATGATGTGGACAGGGCTGTGTTAATAGTATCATGGGCCCCTGGGCAAAGTAATGCACTGTGGCCCCCACCAGCCTGCCCCAATTTACACACCTACTCTCAAGAATGAAAGTATAAATAGTTGATAGAGTAAAACATATATGTATTAGTACTTTCAATAAAATCGATTTTAAACAATAATAAAACATGCCATAAATCAAAGACTAATCAACACAAAGGGCACAGTACAGGGGGAGGTCAGGAGGGCACAGTACAGGGGGAGGTCAGGAGGGCACAGTACAGGGGGAGGTCAGGAGGGCACAGTACAGGTGGAGTCAGGAGGGCACAGTACAGGGGGAGGTCAGGAGGGCACAGTACAGGGGGAGTCAGGAGGGCACAGTACAGGTGGAGTCAGGAGGGCACAGTACAGGGGGAGGTCAGGAGGGCACAGTACAGGGGGAGGTCAGGAGGGCACAGTACAGGTGGAGTCAGGAGGGCACAGTACAGGGGGAGGTCAGGAGGGCACAGTACAGGTGGAGTCAGGAGGGCACAGTACAGGGGGAGGCAGGAGGGCACAGTACAGGGGGAGTCAGGAGGGCACAGTACAGGGGGAGGTCAGGAGGGCACAGTACAGGGGGAGGTCAGGAGGGCACAGTACAGGGGGAGGTCAGGAGGGCACAGTACAGGGGGAGTCAGGAGGGCACAGTACAGGGGGGGGGGGGTCAGGAGGGAACAGTACATGGGAGTCAGGAGGGCACAGTACAGGGGGGGAGTCAGGAGGGCACAGTACAGGGGGGGGGGGGGTCAGGAGGGAACAGTACAGGGGGAGTCAGGAGGGAACAGTAGGGCACAGTACAGGGGCAGTAGGGCACAGCATAGAGGAAAAGCAGGATGATGCAGTACAGGGGGAGGCAGGAGGGCACAGTACAGGGGGGGGGGTCAGGAGGGAACAGTACAGGGGGGGTCAGGAGGGAACAGTACAGGGGGAGTCAGAAGGGAACAGTACAGGGGGGGGGGGTCAGGAGGGCACAGTACAGGGGGAGTCAGGAGGGAACAGTACAGGGGGAGTAAGGAGGGAATAGTAGGGCACAGTACAGGGGCAGTAGGGCACAGAATAGAGGAAAAGCAGGATGATGCAGTACAGGGGGAGGCAGGAGGGCACAGTACAGGGGGGGGGGGGGGGTCAGGAGGGCACAGTACAGAGGGTGTCAGGAATATAACTGTCTTCTGAAATTCTAATTTTGAATAGAACAAGTTTGAATTCATATAGAATAGATTAGAATAGAACAGAAAAGAATAGATTAATAAAGAATAGAATAGAAAAAAACAATAGAATAGAATAAAATAGAAAGAATATCTAATTTTGAATATAATAAATTCTAATTCAAATAGAATAGATTAGAATAGAATAGAAAATAATAGAATTCTTAAGAACAGACTAGAATAGAAAAATACAATACAATAGAATAAAATAGAAAGAATAAAAGTGTCTTCCGAGATTTTAATTTCAAATAGAATAAATGTGAATTCAAATAGAATAGATTAGAATAGAACAGAAAAGAATAGATTACTAAAGAATAGAATAGAATAAAATAGGATATAACTGTCTTCCAAAATTCTAATTTCGAATAGAATAAATGTGGATTCAAACAGAATAGATTAGAATAGAAAAGAATAGAAAGTATAAAACCATCTGCCGGTTCAAATTTTCAGAATTTGGTCGAATTGAATTTGAGTTGAATTAAGAAAGGAATACAGGAAACTAAACGAATTCCAAAAACGAATTAAACAAATTTAACTAATATTAATTTTTTCAATAGCGAATCTGAAGGGGCAGTGGCATCCCAAGGCAGGTGCAGGGGGGGGGGGAGCGGGTCCGGTGTCACCGGGTGACACCTACTGCACGGGGTGACACCGGACCCGCTCCACGAAAAGGTAAATTGTAAGGCAAGCCGACAATCCCCACAGGATTGGGGAGCATAATGGATCGGACTCCGATCCATTACGCTCAATCCGCAGATCCGATCCATTCTGCGGGGATCGTCAGAGGGGGTGTCACCAAGTGTTATCGCACCGGGTGACACCAACCCTAGGGATGCTCCTGTGAAGGGGCTAAGCATACCACCCAGGGGCGGACTGACCATTTGGAAACTCGGGCACTGCCCAAGGGCCCGGGGTCAGTAGGGAGCCCCATGAGATGCACCTGGTACCTTTTTCATAGGCTTTTTTGAGTTTGGGCAAGGACACAGGGGCCCCATGATCCCCTATTGCCCGGGGGCCCCATGAGTTGTCAGTCCGCCCCTGATACCACCCCTTCACTACCAGAGTATCCGTCACCCTTGCCGTGTCACCCGTTTCCTGTCTGGTTGGCTGCTTTAGCAAGTGACACAAATACAGTAGTCCTCGGCAATATAGCCTCCTGTGGACAGCATTCTGCCCATTAGACTCTGCACTGCATCTTCTCTGACCCTCAGTCCCCGGATGTAAGCCTGGGTCCTTGATGCACCTTAGATGCACCCCTTTAGAGACTTGAGACCTGGAAGTTTGGTGAAGGCCACAAACAAGCAGATCTCAAAGACGTCTTCCACCCATTTTCCTGTACAACATTCTCGAATGCCCCATGAGGTCGTCATACCTCATACAGATGGCAAGTCCATAAAAGCAATCCTTTCAAGGCAAGAGTCCATTTAGGCAGCAAATCCGTAAAAAATCCACAAAAAGGGGTCCGTAGGCTCCAGACCCAATTGGGAATTCCAACTGAGATCCTCAGAAGGAGGCACAGACCGACAGAGTACCGGCGACACCTCTCTGAGATGTCCCCACATGTGTATAAACCACCTACAGATGTTCCGTGTTCCGGGCTTTGGGTCTTGGTGGAGCCCTTAGGCATATCTGGACAAAAAGGGCGGAGCGTTTGGTAAAGGCCACAAACAAGCAGATCTCAAAGACATCTTCCACCCACTTTCCTGTACAACGTTCTCGAGTGCCCCATGAGGTCTTCATACCTCAGACAGGTGGCAAGTCCATAAAAGCAATCCTTCCAAGCCAAGAGTCCATTTAGTCAGCAAATCCGTAAGAGGTCGTAAAACATCCAAAAAAGGGGTCCCATAGGCTCCAGACCCAATTGGGAACCCCAACTGGAATCCTCAGAAGGAGGCACAGACCGACAGAGTACCGGCTATACCGAGCAGAGGTGTCCCCACATGTGTAGAAACCACCTACAGATGTTCCGGGCTTTGGGTCCTGTTGGAGCCCTTAGGCATATCTGGACAAGTGTCAGGATAACAAATATGGCGGAGCGGGCCAAAACCACTAAAGTCCACGATAGCTGAATGGGGTGGTGCGCCGACCACAGCTGTGGCAGAAATGACACCCTACGTGGTGTTTGGTGGGAAGTACCGATTCCAAACACGACCCCTTCAGGTAAAGAGGGCCACGCCCCAACCGCGTGAAATGAAAATGGAGGGGGTGGTCCACATACCACATCTGTGGTGGAAATGACACCCTACGTTGTTCTTGGTGGGAAGTACCGATTCCAAACATGACCCCTTCAGGTAAAGAGGGCCACGCCCCAACCACGTGAAAAGAAAATGGAGGGGGTGGTCCACATGCCGCTGCCATGGCAAAAATGATACCCTACTTTGTGTTTGGTGGGAAGTACCGATTCCAAACACCACCCCTTCAGGTAAAGAGGGCCACGCCCCAACCACGTGAACTGCAAATGGAGGGGGTGGTGCACATACCACAGCTGAGGTGGAAATGACACCCTATGTGGTGTTTGGTGGGAAGTACCGATTCCAAACATGACCCCTTCAGGTAAAGAGGGCCGCGCCCCAACCACGTGAAATGCAAATGGATGGGGTGGTCCACATGCCGCTGCCATGGCAAAGATGATACCCTATGTTGTGTTTGGCAGGCAGTACCGCCACCAGACGTGGTCCATTCCAGGCACGGGTGTCAAAATCAACTTCATCAGCATTATGGTCGCCCACAAAGGGCCGGTTGTATCTGTAAGGCTAGATGTCCAGAGCACCCCACCCCCCCTTACATCAGAAGTCAAGAGTCCCTCATCCTCCCATACATCACAGTGCACCCCCTTACCTTCTGCTGCTGCTGGGAAGAAGCTGGGAAGCAGAAAGTGCAGGGTCTGGAGGAGGACCAGAGGAGGGCTGGAGTCAGCAATGATGAGAGCAGGGGAGGTGGAGACGAGGGGGTGCTGCGTTGGCACAGAGAAGCACAGGATATGTAGGAGGAGTTCTGTCCTTTCTGCTGTCGACTGCTGAGACAAGATGGGAATGGAGACAAGGGGAGTGCTGCGGCTGTACGGAGAGGCACAGGATCTGTAGGAGGAGTTCTGTCCTTCTCTCTGCTGCCGACTGCTGAGACAATGTGGGGCAGAGATGAGGGGGTGCCGTGGCTGCACAGAGAGGAGCAGGATCTGTAGGAAAAGTTCTGTCCTCCTTTCTACTGCCGACTGCTGACACAAGGTGGAGCGAAGATGAGGGGGGTGATGCGGCTGCACAGAGAGGTGCAGGATCTGTAGGAGGAGTTCTGACCTCCTATCTATTGTCAACTGCTGAGACAAGGTGGAGCAAAGACTAGGGGGGTGCTGTGGCTGCACAGAGAGGTGCAGGATCTGTAGGAGGAGTTCTGTCCTCTCTGCTGCCAACTGCTGAGACAAGGTGGGGCAAAGACGAGGGGGTGTTGCGGCTGGACAGAGAGATTCAGGACCTGTAGGAGGAGTTCTGTCCTCTTCTCTGCTGCCAACTGCTAAGACTATGTGGGGCGGAGATGAGGGAGTGCTGCGGCTGCACAGGGAGGAGCAGGATCTGTAGGAAAAGTTCTGTCCTCCTCTCTGCTGCCGACTGCTGAGACAAGGTGGGGATGGAGACGAGGGAGCTGCTGCAGCTGCACAGAGAGGCGCAGGATCTGTAGGAGGTGTTCTGTCCTCTTCTCCGCTGATGACTGCTGAGACAAGGTGGGGATGGAGACGAGGGGGGTGCAGCGGCTGCACAAAGAGGTGCAGGATCTGTAGAAAAAGTTCTGTCGTCCTCTCTGCTACCAAATGCTGAGACAAGGTGGGGCAGAGATGAGGGGGGTGCTGCGGCTGCACAGAGAGGTGCAGGATCTGTAGGAAAAGTTCTGTATGCCTTTCCACTGCTGACTGCTGACACAAGGTGGGGATGAAGACAAGGGGGGTGCTGAGGCTGCATAGAGAGGCGCAGGATCTGTAGAAGGAGTTCTGTCCTCCTCTCTGCTGCCAACAAAGTGGGGGCAGAGATGAGGGGGGTGCCACAGCTGCTGGAGAGGTGCAGGAGCCACCTGAAATGGCTTGCTGGGCAGAATTCCTGTGTTTCACATGTGTGCATTCAAGTAAAAAGGGTCGCACATGCAATGCACATGGATGTGGCATGTGCTTTTCAGGGTTAAAACGGGCATTGAGGATGCAATTTATTAACCACTTGACCTCCAGAGGATTTACCCCCCTTAATGACCACGCCTCTTTTTGCTACTCGGCGCTGCACTAATTCAACTGATAATTGCGCGGTCATGCAATGCTGCACCCAAACGAAATTTACGTCCTTTTTTTCACACAAATAGAGCTTTCTTTCGGTGGTATTTGATCACCTGTGCGCTTTTTATTTTTCACGGTATAAACAAAAAAAGGCCAAACATTTTGAAGAAAAACCATATTTTTTACTTTCAGCTATAAAAAATATATAGTAAACTCAAAGTTGGTTATAAATTTAGGTCAAAATGTATTCTGCTCCATGTTTTTGGTAAAAAAAAATCCCAATAAGTGTATATTGATTGCTTTGTGTGAAGTTATAGCGTCTACAAACTATGGTATAGATACTGCAATTTACGCCATTTTTCTGCTATACAGCGCTGCGCTAGTTTAACGGACAATTGCGCGGTCATGCAATATGGTACATAAATGAAATTTACATCCTTTTTTTTCGCCACAAATTGAGCTTTCTTTCGGTGGTATTTGATCGCCTGTGCGGTTTTTATTTTTTGCGCTATAAAAAAAAAAAGGCTGACAATTTTGAGGAAAAAAAAACAATATTTTAGACTTTTTGCTATAAAACATGTCCAGTAAAAAAAAATGCAAAAATCAAATTTAGTCAAATTTCTGCCAAAATGCATTCTGCGACATGTCTTTGGTAAAAAAAAATCCCAATACGTGTAAATTAATTGGTTTACGTGAAAGTTATAGCGTTTACAAATGGCGGGAAAGATACTGGGATTTTTAATTTTTATTTATACTAATAATGGCAGCGATCAGCGACTTTTGGCGGCAATCAGCGACATATGATGGCGACCAGCGACTTATGGCGGGACTGCGGCGGACATTTTGACACTGGGGGGGGAACTGACTTGGGGTCACTGACATCCCCAGTGACACCAATACAGTGATCAGTGAAAAAAACCCACTGAAACTGTACTAATGTCACTGGGGAGGAAGGGGTTAACATTTTTAGAATTTGCAGTGTAAGGGGAGTGTTTTACTAGGGGGCGGGGGTGTGTACTGGAGGGGGGGGGGGAGGGAGGGGGGAGCTGATCAAACTCTGCAGCTTCTCACAAGCTGTCAGAGAACTGACACAGAACAGGGCTGTGTGTAAACAATGCAGCCCTGCTCTGTGTTAGCGATCACCGGCAATCGCGGGAAAACGGCCGGTAAAAACCGGCCGTGACCCGGCGGCGGAGACCCCCTGCTGACACCCGCAGGACAGGTAGGGCGGGCGCGCGCCTCGCGCGCGCCCCCTACCTGTTTTGAAGGCAGCCGTTTTAAAACGTGCTTTTGCTTATGAGCGCCGCCCTGCCACCGTTTATATGCGGTGGCTGGGCGGCAAGTGGTTAAGCCACCCTCTGATGAACATTGTACCATGGATCACTTTTCAGAGGGGAGTCAAAGACTACCGCAAATGCGAATGGGCCCACGGAAGAAATGCTTCTTTTTGGGCGGAGTGACCCCTTACATTGAATTCCTTCCACACATCAAACCTCTGCGGATGCGCCATGTCTGCGTCCACAATTTTGTTCCCTGCCGTTAACCAGAATTCTCGCTGGTCTGTCCAGCTCAGCCTGGTGACGGCTCGCTCAATCTGTCCCGTAGCAGATGCCCGCCATGAAGATGGACGACGGGGTGGAGGACGGCGGGGTGAAGGACGGCGGGGTGGAGGACGGCGGGGCCGGAGGACGGCGGGGCCGGAGGACGGCGGGGCGGAGGACGGCGGGGCGGAGGACGGCGGGGCGGAGGATGGCGGGGCGGAGGACGGCGGGGTGGAGGACGGCGGGGTGGAGGACGGCGGGATGGAGGGCGGCAGGGTGGAGGACGGCGGACAGACAGCAGGTGATGGAGGGGAAAAAAAAAAAAAAGTCCCTCCAGTAACAGCCGACTGCTGACAAGACGCCGCGGCATTTTATCCATCAAAACCGCGTTATTGCTGCCGGCGTACAAACAGGCCAGGAAGCCGCGCAAGCAGAAATCGCGGGGAGCTTGATGTATTTTTTATTTAACAAATAAAGCCGGAGAGTGTCGTTGCGCGCGGTGCGCCGTCCCCGAGGGGCCCTTCCTACTTTCTGGATGCCGTAACTTTTTGATGAAGATGGGTGGAAGGAAGGGACGCCGCCGCGCGCAATTAGTTTTACGGCGGAGCTGAGCTCGCCAAACTTTCCGCTAAGAGGCGGTGATGTATCGCCGATCGATTCCGCGATTAACAAAAACGCCCCATTACCGTCTCCTGGAACGCTGACGCCGCCGCGCGGTAATAGGGAATGATCTGATTGGGCGATGGAGAGTGATTAGGTGACAGTGATTAGGCGCCCAAGTGGTAGCGACACTCTAGATAGAGTGCAAAAAGTTCCAGGAGAGGATTAGACAACAAATGGGGGGCAGTCCGGGGGTGGGGGGGGGTTCCCAGGGGAGTTGGGGAGACAGGAATGTAGACAAAGGAAGCCCCCCGATTATATGGACCAGAAAGAAAAAGAGAGGATTGGTAAAGCTTATCTAAACTCAAAACCCCCCAAAAAAGTTATATCTTGCAGCTTACCATATTATTACTGGGTCTCTGTGTTTCTCTATGCAATGCAGGCAGATCATATCCAGTGGGAGGAGCCAGCAGGGTTCTGTACATAGCTTCCTGAAAAAAAACAGTGCTCCTTGGTTGCGATGCAAGCAGTGGGAGGAGTTATGCAAATATCAGAATACCTTGTTGAGTGGGTGTTAGTCAGGAGGAGTGGGCGTTCCTAGACAGACAATATTTACATAGGTAACGCCCACATGTGATGCTAAGCCTCCGTGATTGAAAGAACTGAAATCCAATGAATGAAAGGGATCACATATTTGAATAGAATTTTTTTATTTTTACCCTCCCCTCCCCCGGTGATCAGACTGTACATTGTAACTTTGTAGAAGGAGGAGGAAGCATTTCCTCAGTCTCCCCTCCCCCAGTGATCAGACTGTACATTGTAACTTTGTAGGAGGAGGAGGCGTTTCCTCAGTCTCCCCTCCCCCAGTGATCAGACTGTACATTGTAACTTTGTAGAAGGAGGAGGAAGCATTTCCTCAGTCTCCCCTCCCCCAGTGATCAGACTGTACATTGTAACTTTGTAGGAGGAGGAGGCGTTTCCTCAGTCTCCCCTCCCCCAGTGATCAGACTGTACATTGTAACTTTGTAGAAGGAGGAGGAGGATCTCTCCCCTGCCAGCAAGGACATGCTGCTTTGTATCTCTCTGCACAGCAGCATGTCTCCCTAGTAAAACACACACAGCACACAGTTAACCCTTTGATCGCCCCTCATGTTAACCCCTTCCAGCCTGGTGTCATTAGTACAGTGTTGGGGCTTTTTATTAGCACTGATCACTGTATTGGTGTCACTGGGGATGTCAGTGACACCAAGTCAGTCCCCCCCCCAGTGAATGCCCGCCGCAGTCCCGCTCTAAGTTGCTGATCGCCATCAAAAAATTACATAAATATAAATCCCCGTATCTATCCCGCCATTTCTAGACGATATAACTTTCACGTAAACTGATTAATTTACACGGATCGGGATTATTTTTTTAGCGAAGACACGGAGCGGGAGACATTTTGGTCGAAATCTATGAGGAAATTTGATTTTTTTACCTTTTTCCACTGGACATGTTTTATAGCAAAAAGTCAATAATATAAATTTTTTTTAAAAATTGTCGGCCATTTTTGTTTATAGCGCAAACAAAAAAAAAACGCACAGGGGATCAAGTACCACCGAAAGAAAGCTCCATTTGCAGAGAAAAAAAATGATGTCACTTTCGTGGCATGACCGCGCAATTGTCAGCTAAATTAACACAGCGCAGTATTGTAAAAAATGGCGCAGGGGGGGGGAACCTCTGGAGGGCGAACACCTAACGGCAAACTTTTTATTCATTTTTGATAGAATAAAGGCGGGTTTTAAGTCCTGCTGGGTATTTTTGCCATCTGTGCCCCATTGGGGAGATTTCTCCTCATTTCCTGTCCCGTAGCCAAGATAGAAATTCAGAGGAAAGTGAGGGAATCCCAGAACTAGTGTCCCCGCTGGGAAATTTCCCCTCAATTCCTGTTGACAACCAAAAATGTGGGATTTTCTTTCACCTTCAATCAGTGATAACCGTCATCAGGACCAATAGAGAGGTAGAGAGGGGGATCTCCCTAGCAATAAAAACCCAACAGGGGGGGTCTAATCCCTCTCCACTCTATGTACCCCCCCGGGGTTCTAATCCCTCTCCACTCTATGTACCCCCCCCCGGGTTCTAATCCCTCTCCACTCCATGTAGCCCCCCCAGGGTTCTAATCCCTCTCCAATCTATGTACCCCCCCCCAGGGTTCTAATCCCTCTCCACTCTATGTACCCCCCCCAGGGTTCTAATCCCTCTCCACTCTATGTACCCCCCCCCAGGGTTCTAATCCCTCTCCACTCTATGTAACCCCCCCCCAGGGTTCTAATCCCTCTCCACTCTATGTACCCCCCCCAGGGTTCTAATCCCTCTCCACTCTATGTAACCCCCCGGGGTTCTAACCCCTCTCCACTCTATGTACCCCCCCGGGAGTTCTAATTCCTCTCCACTCAATGTACCCCCCCCCCTGGGAGTTCTAATTCCTCTCCACTCAATGTACCCCCCCCCGGGGTTCTAATCCCTCTCCACTCAATGTACCCCCCCCCCCCGGGGTTCTAATCCCTCTCCACTCTATGTACCCTCCAGGGTTCTAATCCCTCTCCACTCTATGTACCCCCCCCCCAGGGGTTCCAATCCCTCTCCACTCTATGTACCCCCCCCAGGGGTTCCAATCCCTCTCCACTCTATGTACCCCCCCCCCAGGGGTTCCAATCCCTCTCCACTCCATGTAGCCCCCCAGGGTTCTAATCCCTCTCCACTCTATGTACCCCCTGGGGTTCTAATCCCTCTCCACTCTATGTACCCCCCCCCCAGGGGTTCCAATCCCTCTCCACTCCATGTAGCCCCCCAGGGTTCTAATCCCTCTCCACTCTATGTACCCCCTGGGGTTCTAATCCCTCTCCACTCTATGTACCCCCCAGGGTTCTAATCCCTCTCCACTCTATGTACCCCCCCCCAGGGTTCTAATCCCTCTTCACTCTATGTACCCCCCAGAGTTCTAATCCCTCTCCACTCTATGTACCCCCCTCCGGGGTTCTAATCCCTCTCCACTCTATGTACCCCCCCCCCCGGGGTTCTAATCCCTCTCCACTCTATGTACCCCCCGGAGTTCTAATCCCTCTCCACTCTATTTACCCCCCTCCGGGGTTCTAATCCCTCTCCACTCTATGTACCCCCCAGAGTTCTAATCCCTCTCCACTCTATGTACCCCCCTCCGGGGTTCTAATCCCTCTCCACTCTATGTACCCCCCCCGGGGTTCTAATCCCTCTCCACTCTATGTACCCCCCAGGGGTTCTAATCCCTCTCCACTCTATGTACCCCCCTGGGGTTCTAATCCCTCTCCACTCTATGTACCCCCCTGGGGTACTAATCCCTCTCCACTCTATGTACCCCCCCCGGGGTTCTAATCCCTCTCCACTCTATGTACCCCCCCCAGGGTTCTAATCCCTCTCCACTCTATGTACCCCCCTGGGGTTCTAATCTCTCTCCACTCTATGTACCCCCCTGGGGTTCTAATCCCTCTCCACTTCATGTACCCCCCAGGTTCTAATCCCTCTCCACTCTATGTACCCCCCCCCCCGGGGTTCTAATCCCTCTCCACTCTATGTACCCCCCTGGGGTTCTAATCTCTCTCCACTCTATGTACCCCCCTGGGGTTCTAATCCCTCTCCACTCTATGTACCCCCCTGGGGTTCTAATCCCTCTCCACTTCATGTACCCCCCAGGTTCTAATCCCTCTCCACTCTATGTACCCCCCAATAAAAAAAAAAGGCTTCAGCTACAGTATTTTTATAATGTTTGTGGGTTTGAAGCAGGAGCGGACTGACCATTCGGGCACTGGCGGAGGGCCCAGGGTCAGTAGGGGGCCCCATGAGATGTCCCTGGTACCTTTCATAGGCTTTTTTGAGTGTGGTTTGAGTTTGGGCGAGGACACAGGGGCCCCCTGATCCCCTATTGCCAGGGGGCCCCATGAGTTCTCAGTCCTCCCCTGGTTTGAAGTAATTTTCTAGCAAAAAATATACAGATTTTTACATGTATATGAGAAGCATCAGAATTGACCCGGTAAGGAAGTAGTTAAAGTTCCACCCCCCCCCCAAAAAAAAAAACAACTATTGTAGCTGCTGACTTTTAATATTAAGGCATTTAGCTGTCCAGGCATCCAGAATGTCCTCACCCCGGGTACTAGGGTGCTGGCACCGCCATCTTGACTAAGGGAAACCGGTGGTGAAACCTTGCGTTTCCTACTGCAGGAGCGCGAAGCTCGCTGTGCTTTGTGAAGGGGCCACAGCCTTCTGGGACCAGTAAAGTGTCCCAGAAGGCTTCAGGGGAGGGAGGGGGATGGAACTTTCGGGTTTACTGAAAACTGAGCCGGAAAGGGGAGCGGGTACCTGTCAATACCAAGTATCCGCTCCCCCCTAAAAGGTGTCAAATGTGGCAACAAAAAGGGCAGGAAAAGACAGATAAGCGGAGCTTCTCTTTTTGGGTGGAACTCCGCATTAAGTGTGAATGGGTTCTTAAAGCCAAGACTCCAAAGTCTTTGAGAAGCATTAGAAACTGTTGTTTCAACTCTCCACCATCTATTTGGTTGGAGTGGCCCTTTAATTGGAGTTCTTAGGTCCTCAGAATGTTCTGAAAAAGGTTTCCTCTAAGTGTCGCCTTGGGACCCCCATTAAGTGTGAATGGGTTCTGAAAGCCAAGACTCCAAAGTCTTTGAGAAGCATTAGAAACTGTTGCTTCGACTCACTATCATCCATTTGGTTAGAGTGGCCCTTTAATTGGAGTTCTAAGGTCTTCAGAATGTTCTGACAAAGGTTCCCTCTAAGTGTCCCCTTTGGACCCCCATTAAGTGTGAATGGGTTCTGAAAGCCAAGACCCCAAAGTCCTCGAGAAGCATTAGAAAAGGTTGTTTCGATTCTCCGTCATCCATTTGGTTGGAGTGGCCCTTTAATTTGAGTTCTAAGGTCCTCAGAATGTTCTGACAAAGGTTCCCTCTAAGTGTCCCCTTTGGACCCCCATTAAGTGTGAATGGGTTCTGAAAGCCAAGACCCCAAAGTCCTCGAGAAGCATTAGAAACTGTTGTTTCGACTCTCCGTCATCCTTTTGGTTGGAGTGGCCCTTTAATTGGAGTTCTTAGGTCCTCAGAATGTTCTGAATAAGGTTCCCTCAAAGTATTGCCCTTGGACCCCCATTAAGTGTGAATGGGTTCTGAAAGACAAGACCCCAAAGTCCTCGAGAAGCATTAGAAACTGTTGTTTCGACTCTCCGTCATCCTTTTGGTTGGAGTGGCCCTTTAATTGGAGTTCTTAGGTCCTCAGAATGTTCTGAATAAGGTTCCCTCAAAGTATTGCCCTTGGACCCCCATTAAGTGTGAATGGGTTCTGAAAGTCAAGACTCCAAAGTCTTTGAGAAGCATTAAAAACTTTTGTTTCGACTCTCCATCATCCATTTGGTTGGAGTGGCCCTTTAATTGGAGTGCTTAGGTCCTCAGAATGTTCTGAATAAGGTTCCCTCAAAGTATTGCCCTTGGACCCCCATTAAGTGTGAATGGGTTCTGAAAGACAAGACTCCAAAGTCCTTGAGAAACATTAGAAACTGTTGTTTCGACTCACTATCATCCATTCGGTTGGAGTGGCCCTTTAATTGGAGTTCTAAGGTCCTCAGAATGTTCTGACAAAGGTTCCCTCTAAGTGTCCCCTTTGGACCCCCATTAAGTGTGAATGGGTTCTGAAAGACAAGACTCCAAAGTCCTTGAGAAGCATTAGAAACTGTTGTTTCGACTCTTTGTCATCCATTTGGTTGGAGTGGCCCTTTATCTGGAGTTCTAAGGTCCTCAAAATGTTCTGAATAAGGTTCCCTCTAAGTGTCCCCTTTGGACCCCCATTAAGTGTGAATGGGTTCTGAAAGTCAAGACTCCAAAGTCTTTGAGAAGCATTAAAAACTTTTGTTTCGACTCTCCATCATCCATTTGGTTGGAGTGGCCCTTTAATTGGAGTTCTAAGGTCCTCAGAATGTTCTAACAAAGGTTCCCTCTAAGTATTGCCTTTGGACTCCCATTAAGTGTGAATGGGTTCTGAAAGCCAAGACCCCAAAGTCCTTGAGAAGCATTAGAAACTGTTGTTTTGACTCTTCATCATCCCTTTGGTTGGAGTGGCCCTTTAATTGGAGTTCTAAGGTCCTCAGAATGTTCTGAATAAGCATTAGAAACTGTTGTTTCGACTCTCCATCATCCTTTTGGTTGGAGTGACCCTTTAATTAGAGCTCTAAGGTCCTCAGAATGTTCTGACAAAGGTTCCCTCTAAGTGTCCCCTTTGGACCCCCATTAAGTGTGAATGTGTTCTGAAAGCCAAGACCCCAAAGTCCTCGAGAAGCATTAGAAACTGTTGTTTCGATTCTCCATCATCCATTCAGTTGGAGTGGCCCTTTAATTTGAGTTCTAAGGTCCTCAGAATGTTCTGAATAAGGTTCCCTCAAAGTATTGCCCTTGGACCCCCATTAAGTGTGAATGGGTTCTGAAAGACAAGACCCCAAAGTCCTTGAGAAGCATTAAAAACTGTTGTTTCGACTCTCCATCATCCGTTTGGTTGGAGTGGCCCTTTAATTGGAGTTCTAAGGTCCTCAAAATGTTCTGACAAAGGTTCCCTCTAAGTGTCCCCTTTGGACCCCCATTAAGTGTGAATGAGTTCTGAAAGCCAAGACCCCAAAGTCCTCGAGAAGCATTAGAAACTGTTGTTTCGACTCTCCATCATCCCTTTGGTTGGAGTGGCCCTTTAATTGGAGTTCTAAGGTCCTCATAATGTTCTGACAAAGGTTCCCTCTAAGTGTCCCCTTTGGACCCCCATTAAGTGTGAATGTGTTCTGAAAGCCAAGACCCCAAAGTCCTCGAGAAGCATTAGAAACTGTTGTTTCGATTCTCCATCATCCATTCAGTTGGAGTGGCCCTTTAATTTGAGTTCTAAGGTCCTCATAATGTTCTGACAAAGGTTCCCTCTAAGTGTCCCCTTTGGACCCCCATTATATCAGCCCAGCAAGGAAGCTTCAAGCCGCCATATTCCAAATTAAATACAAAACGACCGAGGTGACCCCTGATCTGGCCCATACGCCTGACCCGCTGGGTCAATAGCACCTGAATGGTTTCTGATTGCCATTTGAGGAAAACAAAATCTAATTTTTATTTCGGTAGCAAAAAAAAAAACAAAAAAAAAAAGTGGATCCCAGCGACTTCATCAAGAGGTTAATTTTTTTTTTGGTCCCTCGTCTCTCTAATGTCCCTTTAAACGGTGAGCAGAACAAAATGCAAATGACTGTTTATTTCCCCCAACAATAGACAAATTATGCATCTTTCAAGCACGGTTCAGACAAAATGGTTTATGAATTAATTATTTTCTGAAGTGAAGTGGTTAATGAACATAAATTGACCGAGAAAGCACTTACCGCACCGAGCCACGCCGCCAAAAACAAAATCGGATAAAAAAAAAACAAATAAGTTCTCTTTCATCTAAATGTTTCTTTTCTTTTTTTTTTTCTTTTCAAAAACAAATAAAATTCAAAGATGAAAAAAAAATCCATTTTGCTTCCTGAAACAAAACTGTTTTTTTTTTTGTGTTTACCTAATAAATACGTCTTTTTTTTTTTTTGTTTTGTTTTTCATTTTTTTTTTGTTTCTCCATCTTGATAGGAAAAAGAACACAAGACCCATTCAGCCTAATGAGCATTATGATTAAATCACTTACTTACAGATCAAAGAAGATTTTAATTATGTAAACGAGTTTTTCTGAAACATAAAATGTTCCATTAAGCTGCACAATTAATATATGCAATATTTATGAGCCTGGGAGGTTTTTTTTTTTTTTTTTCCTTTTGTCTTGTTAAAAAATTGATTGTTACCATTTACAAAATTCTACCGTGTGCACAGAGATTAACATGAAAAAAAAAAAAAAAAAGTTGAAAAATCACGGTCATAAAACAGGGTTGAGCAATAGTTTTATGACATATTTTCTTTTTTTTTTTTTTTTTTTTTTAATGTAAGACCGAAACACCTTGTTGCCAGATGTTCATTATATGCACAGAAAAATACTGAATTGATATTCGCTGTCTTCGTTCACAGCATGACGATTCCTGAAAATATTTCATGTGAGTCTTCAAATGAGTGAGAAGCCGTGTCTTTAAAACATTACTCGTGTCCTTGATTTTGTCCTTGAAAAGCCACCCGATATCGACCGCCAACTGATCGATCGGTAAGATCAGGCAGTGTCGATGGTGATGAAGGCCAATTCTTAATTTTTTTAATTTTTTTTTTATTGCTAAGATTAGGCCATACTGATGGTGATGAAGGCCAATTTTTTATTTATTTTTTTTTTACTATTGCTAAGATTAGGCCATACTGATGGTGATGAAGGCCAATTTTTTATTTTTTTATTTTTTTTTTGCTATTGCTAAGATTAGGCCATACTGATGGTGATGAAGGCCAATTTTTTATTTATTTATTTATTTATTTATTTTTATTGCTAAGATTAGGCCATACTGATGGTGATGAAGGCCAATTTTTTATTTTTTATTTTTTTTTACTATTGCTAAGATTAAGCCATACTGATGGTGATGAAGGCCAATTTTATATTTATTTATTTTTTTTTATTGCTAAGATTAGGCCATACTGATGGTGATGAAGGCCAATTTTTTATTTTTTTTTGCTATTGCTAAGATTAGGCCATACTGATGGTGATGAAGGCCAATTTTTTATTTTTTATTTTTTTTTGCTATTGCTAAGATTAGGCCATACTGATGGTGATGAAGGCCAATTTTTTATTTATTTATTTTTTTTTATTGCTAAGATTAGGCCATACTGATGGTGATGAAGGCCAATTTTTTATTTTTTATTTTTTTTTGCTATTGCTAAGATTAGGCCATACTGATGGTGATGAAGGCCAATTTTTTATTTATTTTTTTTTTTTTATTGCTAAGATTAGGCCATACTGATGGTGATGAAGGCAAATTCTTAATTTTTTTAATTTTTTTTTATTGCTAAGATTAGGCCATACTGATGGTGATGAAGGCCAATTTTTTATTTTTTTATTTTTTATTTTGCTATTGCTAAGATTAGGCCATACTGATGGTGATGAAGGCCAATTTTTTATTTTTTTATTTTTTTTTGCTATTGCTAAGATTAGGCCATACTGATGGTGATGAAGGCCAATTTTTTATTTATTTATTTTTTTTTATTGCTAAGATTAAGCCATACTGATGGTGATGAAGGCCAATTTTTTATTTTTTTATTTTTTTTTGCTATTGCTAAGATTAGGCCATACTGATGGTGATGAAGGCCAATTTTTTATTTATTTATTTTTTTTTATTGCTAAGATTAAGCCATACTGATGGTGATGAAGGCCAATTTTTTATTTA
Source organism: Staurois parvus (assembly GCF_062004578.1). Lineage (NCBI taxonomy): Eukaryota > Metazoa > Chordata > Amphibia > Anura > Ranidae > Staurois > Staurois parvus. Next base: position 32,405 of record NW_028319835.1, read on the forward strand.
TTTATTTATTTTTTTTTTATTGCTAAGATTAGGCCATACTGATGGTGATGAAGGCCAATTTTTTATTTTTTATTTTTTTTTTTATTGCTAAGATTAGGCCATACTGATGGTGATGAAGGCCAATTTTTTATTTATTTATTTTTTTGCTATTGCTAAGATTAGGCCATACTGATGGTGATGAAGGCCAATTTTTTATTTATTTATTTTTTTGCTATTGCTAAGATTAGGCCATACTGATGGTGATGAAGGCCAATTTTTTATTTTTTGATTTTTTTTTGCTATTGCTAAGATTAGGCCATACTGATGGTGATGAAGGCCAATTTTTTATTTTTTTTTTTTTTTTTATTGCTAAGATTAGGTCATACTGATGGTGATGAAGGCAAATTCTTAATTTTTTTAATTTTTTTTTTATTGCTAAGATTAGGCCATACTGATGGTGATGAAGGCCAATTTTTTATTTATTTATTTTTTTTTTATTGCTAAGATTAGGCCATACTGATGGTGATGAAGGCCAATTTTTTATTTTTTATTTATTTTTGCTATTGCTAAGATTAGGCCATACTGATGGTGATGAAGGCCAATTTTTTATTTTTTTATTTTTTTTTTGCTATTGCTAAGATTAGGCCATACTGATGGTGATGAAGGCCAATTTTTTATTATTTTTTTTTTTTTATTGCTAAGATTAGGCCATACTGATGGTGATGAAGGCCAATTTTTTATTTATTTATTTTTTTTTATTGCTAAGATTAGGCCATACTGATGGTGATGAAGGCCAATTTTTTATTTTTTTATTTTTTTTTTGCTATTGCTAAGATTAGGCCATACTGATGGTGATGAAGGCCAATTTTTTATTTATTTATTTATTTATTTATTTATTTTTATTGCTAAGATTAAGCCATACTGATGGTGATGAAGGCCAATTTTTTATTTTTTATTTTTTTTTACTATTGCTAAGATTAGGCCATACTGATGGTGATGAAGGCCAATTTTTTATTTTTTATTTTTTTTTACTATTGCTAAGATTAGGCCATACTGATGGTGATGAAGGCCAATTTTTTATTTATTTATTTTTTTTTATTGCTAAGATTAGGCCATACTGATGGTGATGAAGGCCAATTTTTTATTTTTTTTTGCTATTGCTAAGATTAGGCCATACTGATGGTGATGAAGGCCAATTTTTTATTTATTTATTTTTTTTTATTGCTAAGATTAGGCCATACTGATGGTGATGAAGGCCAATTTTTTATTTTTTTATTTTTTTTTGCTATTGCTAAGATTAGGCCATACTGATGGTGATGAAGGCCAATTTTTTATTTATTTTTTTTTTTATTGCTAAGATTAGGCCATACTGATGGTGATGAAGGCCAATTTTTTATTTATTTATTTTTTTTTATTGCTAAGATTAGGCCATACTGATCGTGATGAAGGCCAATTTTTTTTTTTTTTTTTTTTTTTACTATTGCTAAGATTAGGCCATACTGATGGTGATGAAGGCCAATTTTTTATTTATTTATTTATTTTTTTTTATTGCTAAGATTAGGCCATACTGATGGTGATGAAGGCCAATTTTTTATTTATTTATTTATTTTTTTTTATTGCTAAGATTAGGCCATACTGATGGTGATGAAGGCCAATTTTTTATTTATTTATTTTTTTTTTATTGCTAAGATTAAGCCATACTGATGGTGATGAAGGCCAATTTTTTATTTTTTTTTTTTTTTTATTGCTAAGATTAGGCCATACTGATGGTGATGAAGGCCAATTTTTTATTTATTTTTTTTTTTTTATTGCTAAGATTAGGCCATACTGATGGTGATGAAGGCCAATTTTTTATTTATTTTTCTTTTTTATTGCTAAGATTAGGCCATACTGATGGTGATGAAGGCCAATTTTTTATTTTTTTTTTTTTTTATTGCTAAGATTAGGCCATACTGATGGTGATGAAGGCCAATTTTTTATTTTTTTATTTTTTTTTTGCTATTGCTAAGATTAGGCCATACTGATGGTGATGAAGGCCAATTTTTTATTTATTTATTTTTTTTTGCTATTGCTAAGATTAGGTCATACTGATGGTGATGAAGGCCAATTTTTTATTTATTTATTTTTTTTTATTGCTAAGATTAGGCCATACTGATGGTGATGAAGGCCAATTTTTTATTTATTTTTCTTTTTTATTGCTAAGATTAGGCCATACTGATGGTGATGAAGGCCAATTTTTTATTTTTTTTTTTTTTTATTGCTAAGATTAGGCCATACTGATGGTGATGAAGGCCAATTTTTTATTTATTTATTTTTTTTTGCTATTGCTAAGATTAGGCCATACTGATGGTGATGAAGGCCAATTTTTTATTTTTTATTTTTTTTTTACTATTGCTAAGATTAGGCCATACTGATGGTGATGAAGGCCAATTTTTTATTTATTTTTCTTTTTTATTGCTAAGATTAAGCCATACTGATGGTGATGAAGGCCAATTTTTTATTTTTTTATTTTTTTTTTTATTACTAAGATTAGGCCATACTGATGGTGATGAAGGCCAATTTTTTTTATTTTTTTTTTATTTTTTGTTATTGTTAAGATTAGGCCATACTGATGATGATGAAGGCCAATGTATGGTTAGCTCTATTTTTATATTTTTTTTTATGGGCAAGATTAGGCCATGCCGATGATGATGAAGTTCAATGTATAGTCAGCTTTTTTTTTTTTTTTTTTTTTAATTTGGTAAAATTAGGCAATGCCGATAATGATGATGGTGAAGGCCAATTTCTGGTTAGCTCTTTTTTTTTTCATATTGGTAATATTAGGCCATGCCGATGATGATGAAGGCCAACGTATAGGCAGCTCTTTTTTTTTTTTTTAATTTGGTAAAATTAGACCATGCCGATGATGATGAAGGCCAATGTACGGTTAGCTCTATTTTTTTTCATTGGTAAGTTTAGGCCAAGCCATGCCGATGATGATGAAGGCCAACGTATAGTCATCTCTCTTTTTTCTTTTTTTTTAAATTTGATAAAATTAGGCAATGCCAATAATAATGATGATGAAGGTCAATGTCTGGTTAGCTCTATTTTTTTTTTTTATTGGCAAGAGTAGATCATACCGATGATGATGAAGGCCAATGTATAGTCAGCTCTTTTTTTTTTTTTTTTTTAATTTGGTAAAATTAGACCATGCCAATAATGGTGATAATGAAGGTCAATGTCTGGTTAGCTCTTCTTTTTTTTTTATTGGCAAGATTAGGCCATACAGATGATAATGAAGGCCAACGTATAGTCAGCTCTTTTCTTTTTTTTTTTTTTTTTTAATTTGGTAAAATTAATCAATGCCAATAATAATGATGATGATGAAGGCCAATGTCTGGTTAGCTCTTCTTTTTTTTTTTCTAATTGGTAAGATTAGGCTATGCTGATGATGATGGTGATGAAGGCCAATGTCTGGTTAGCTCTATTTTTTTTTTTTCATTGGTAAGTTTAGGCCAAGCCATGCCGATGATGATGAAGGCCAACGTATAGTCATCTCTCTTTTTTTTTTTTTTTTTAATTTGGTAAAATTAGGCAATGCCGATAATGGTGATGATGAAGGCCAATGTCTGGTTAGCTCTATTTTTTTTTTTTTATTGGCAAGATTAGATCATACCGATGATGATGAAGGCCACTGTATAGGCAGCTCTTTTTTTTTTTTTTTTTAATTTGGTAAAATTAGACTATACTGATAATGGTGATGATGAAGGCCAATGTACGGTTAGCTCTTTTTTTTTTTATTGGTAGACTAGCTCTCAGGAATTTCCCTCTGCTCTAAAACTTTGGAGAAAGGTCTGGCAGCAATGCTTGGATCTGTGGATCTCTTGAAGGAGTGGCTAGTCTTAAAGGATCCTGGCCAATCCCCAACAGGAGGCTTGGCAAGGGGCCAGGACAGCCTTTAGGAGTAACTGAGCCTGCTCAGCAGCAGGAGAGTTGGAGAGAGTTTGGGTGGAAGTTAGAGAGGATTTGAGGCTGGAGAGCAGTAACCTGGGAGGGAGCTCACCTCCAGGCAGGAGGACCTTGGAAGGAGGAAAGCTTTGGACTTCACCAGCCCCCTGAGAGAGGACCACTTGTGTGGCAGGGAAGAAGCTGCGCAGCTAGAAGGCCCGAGAGCAGCCATTGACCCAGCAGCAACACAGGAGAAGGACTGAATGAGTAGACCTGCTCCCGTTGGGCTAGATAGGGGAAGGAGCACTCTGGTGGGAAACCAGATTAGCAACTACCTGGGACTTCCCTCTTTTAAAGTGACAGGCACTGGGTCTCTTGCTCAGGAATTCACCCAGAACAGCTGGATTAGGAGAATCTGGGGTCTAGGGTGGTACAACAGGAGATGCTGGTTAGCTCTCCAAGAGGAGGATTTTTGTGTAAAGACTTGTACATAGTTTGGGAAGATTGGCCTCAGTTACAGGTCCATTGGGCATCCCGTACACCCCTTACCCTATCCAAGTTATAATCCCCTAAAAAAAATTACAAAAACAAAGCTCAAAAACTGGTCACTGACTCCTGGGCGCAAGTCTATGTGAAAATGTGTGTTGCTTGGCTGTGTAGGACTATAGGGGGACCCAAATCTCTAGCGACTCCTAAGGGGGTAGTGATGAGGGGCAACAATTAGCTTTAATTTTTTTTTCGCTAAAATTTTGCTATGACAATGATTATGGTGATGAAAGTCAATGTACTTTAGTTCTAATTTAATTTTTTTTTATCGACAAGATTAGGCTATGCCGATAATGATGGTGATGAAGGCCAACGTACGATTGGCTCTACATTTTTTTTTGTTTTTTCAATTGCTAAAATGATGCTATGGTGATGGTGATGAAAGCCAATGTACAGTTAGCTCTCTTTTTTTTTTTTAACCATTCAGAAGTGCTGCGGCATTCCGGGTGCACGCCATTTGGCGTGCACCCGCACATGCGCAGTTTGCGCTAATGCAGAGCCTCGCAGCGGCGCAATCTGTCACCGGCCGTGTACCTCGGACATGGCTGATGA
>NW_028319836.1:0-5000 GCF_062004578.1 Staurois parvus
AAACTTGCGTGTTTTTGGTGCGGTGCTAACAGAGCCATACATAATATACGGCTCCAATTACACCGCACACAAATCACATGTGATTTGCACAGGAATGCGGTGCGGTTCCTGTGTGAATCACATGCGATATACCGCACATATGTGAACCCGGGCTAAGCATTAAACGTTTTATGGTATTTAAAAAAACAAAACAAAAAAAAAAAAAAAAAACAAAAAACACAAAAAACCCAAAGTTAAAGCCGATCCCCATGTTTTAGTGCAGAGTAAATGGTTAAGACCAAGCTGGCCCAAACTAACAGATGTGCTGTATGAATATAGCCTCAGCAACATGCAGTATACAGAACTGTGTTCAGCAGCAGGCCAGGATCTTCGACAACAAAAAAACAGTTAGGCTGAGATCCGCTCAGCCATTCACAGGAAACTTTGTATCTTCTGAATGAATACAAGGCTCTGTGATTGGCCTGTGTAACATCCTGTAATGTACTCTCTCACCCTGCTCTGCACAGCTGCCCTCTATTGCTAGGCACTTGTCCGAAATTGTAGAGGCCAATCTGCTGACAGCCTAAAGATTTTCAGGGCTTCAGGCTTCCCCAAAATGGCCGCCTCCACCAAGAAGAAAAAGGATCAATGCCGGAGACAACGTACAGCACACTCATTTTGGTAGCATAATTATTATTAATGTGGAATGTATGCTCCTTGCTAAAGAACATTTTTTATCAAGATGTTTTGGGTAACTTTCCACTTTCAACATTAAAAAGCTTTTAACACCATATATATTATAGTTAATGGAAAATGAATGAGGTCCACTCTGCCACTGTACTGCTATTGGTGTTGCATCGATACCGGTGTCGATGCCAATATTGAGGATTCGTACTGTGCAACTGCTCTGATACCAAGAACAGATAACGTCAAGCAGGCAAGCACTGGCCACATGGCACACCAGGCGTTTGCCCAGTGGGCCAGAGCCGCATATCCCAACAAGACCCAGAGCAGCTTCCCCTCGAGTCCGCACCGCTCACCCAGCCGCCAGTTGAGTTCATGGCATGGCCATCAGGACCAGGGGACGGAAACTAGCAGGTCAGCTGACTCGTGAAGGGGGTAGGAGGTCTCTGCTGTGAGGAGACCCCCATCTTCTAATCTCAGGATAGGCGTCACTGTTGTGCTGAAACCTACCAACAGACACGTGGAGGAAGCTGGACTCCAGAGAGAAAGCGAGTACCACTGCCAGTGATGACTGATCCCTTCTCCACCCAGCACTGCCACTGACTGAACCCAATCCCCCTCACCACCACTGCAAATGATCCAATCACCCAGCCCCACGAGCGATGAATCTGAATCTGGGCTGACAGTATATCTGTAAAACACGGCAGAACTCATCCGGCTGCTTCTGTCACATCATCAATAAACACCAATGACCCAGCGCCACTGGAAGCCATGCATGCCCATCCCACCACACCGCCCATGCCACCACACCGCCTCCGCCCATGCCACCACACCGCCTCCGCCCATGCCACCACACCGCCTCCGCCCATGCCATTCCACTGCCTCCGCCCATCCCACCGCCCCCGCCCATGCCACCACACCGCCCCCGCCCATGCCACCACACCGCCCCCGCCCATCCACCACACCGCCTCCGCCCATGCCATCCCACCGCCTCCTCCCATCCCAACCGCCCCCGCCCATGCCACCACACCGCCTCCTCCCATCCCACCGCCCCCGCCCATGCCACCACACCGCCCCCGCCCATCCCACCACACCGCCTCCGCCCATCCCCACGCCTCCGCCCATCCCACCACACCGCCTCCGCCCATGCCATCACACCGCCTCCGCCCATGCCACCGCCTCCGCCCATCCCATCCCACCGCCTCCGCCCATCCCATCACACCGCCTCCGCCCATCCCACCGCCTCCGCCCATCACACCGCCTCCGCCCATCCCATCACACTGCCTCCGCCCATCCCATCACACTGCCTCCGCCATGGTTTAGAGAAGACATTGTGTGCTTTGGATCATGAGCTGTTCCAAGCCTTCTCCACACTTTTTTCTTCCCATCATTCTGGTACAGATTCATCTTAGTTTCATCCGTCCAAAGAATGCTTTTCCAGAACTGGTCCAGCTTCTTTTTTTTTTTTTTTTTAGATGTTTTTTGGCAAAGTCTAATCTGGTTTTTCCCATTCTTCAGGCTTATGAATGGTTTGCACCTTGTGGTGAACCCTCTGTATTTGCTCTCGTGAAGTCTTCTCTTGATTGTAGACTGACAATGATACGCCCCCCTCCTGGAGAGTGTCCTTCACTTGTCTGGATGTTGTGAATGGGTATTTCTTTACCATAGAGAGGATCCTGCGATCATCCACCACTGTTGTCTTCCATGGTCGTCCATTCCTTTTTATGTTGCTGAGCTCACCAGTGCGTTTTTCTTTCCTCAGAATGGACCAAACTGTTGATTTGGCCGCTCTTAATGTTGCTGCGATCTCTCTGATGGATTGGTTTCGTTTACAATGGCCTGTTTCTTTTGCATGGACAGCTCCTATGAACGCATGATGTAGGTTCACAGCAAGAGATTCCAAATGCAAATACCACACTTAGAATCAACTCCAGACCTTTTACCTGCTTAATTAATGAATAAAGGAGTAGCCCACACCTGGCCATAAAACAGCTTTTGATTCAATTGTTCAATTACTTTGGTCCCTTGCAGAAGGGGGATGGCTACTATTAAGAGCTGTAATTCCTAAACCCTTCCACCAATCTGGATGTACATACCCTCCAATTAAAAGAGTGTGTGCACTTTCAGCCCATATCCATTATAGAACTAGAGACTGAATATGTTTTGGTAAATACCTGGAAAAGACTAAAATTGTGCCTGTGTCCAAATATATATGGACCTAACTGTATATTCATTTTGTGAACCGTTAGATATTTATCTCTGCTTGAGAAATCAACATGAAGCCTAAAATGTTATAAACGACCTTTTTTATTACAAGTTGGGGGGTGGCTATTTATCACACCCAGCCACCGGGATGCCTCAACAAGCTGCATAATCGGCATTCCAACCGTCTCCATATCCACCGGTTAGGTAGATAATTAAAGCAGAATGTCAGGTTTTGGGTCAAGTTTTACTCCCTACTGGGCCTAACTGCTGTGACCCTAGTGTAGGATTGCCCTCCATACCATCCAAGACTGCAGTCAAGCAACCTTCCTGGATCCCTTCTCTGCAGTACATTCCCTATACCCCAACAATCCATGAGGCACGCTCCGATATGTTATAAACCTACTCCTAGGATAATCTCCATAGGGATACATGGAGAGCACATGCCAAGGACGTTCTGTTCACAGCCAAGCCATGTCACATCCAGCCCAGCACAGAGGGAAGATCAGAAATCTGTCCTCTGTTTCCAAACACAAGTGGTTGCTAAGGGCAACAAAGTCACGGTTTTCTGCAAACATCTCCCACAGTAACCACAATAGATCTCTGGAGAACATGAGGCGATCAGGGAACCTCGATAAAGATGTGCAGGAACTTCATTGCCTTCGGAACCACATTGTCAACAGGCAACTGTTTCCATCAGTCTTCCTTAAAGAGGAACGTCAATGGTCCTAAAAGCTCAAGGTATTGGACCTTCATGCATTCTATATTCCCACTGCTGTTAAATCACAGCCAGTGAGCCAATGAGGAGAGTCAATGTTTGAAACCCCCCCCCCCTCCCCTCTAGAATTTCTGGCAGTGACCATCTTAAGGGCAGATTCATGTAGCATTTACTTCCAGAAATCCATTTGCCCTTAGCTCAGGCATGAGGGTGTGCTTAGATGAAAAAGCCCCTCCTCCTCCAAGCCTCTTGGAATGCATGGCATCCAGAAATCAGGAAGCAACCGAAGAAATGTAGAAAAAAAAAAAAAAAAAAAGGGTTCAAGTAAATATACCAATTTACCTAAGCTAGCATAAGGATTAAAAATGGTTCATGTTGAGGAAAGTTCTAAGGATGAAAAAAACAAAACAAAAAAAGCATCTCTCACCGTTCTACAATTAATCTCCTTAACTCCTTCCTGCCCGGCCTAATGCCATATGACGGATGAGCGGGAACCTTATTACCCTGGGAGGACGTCATGACATCCTCCCAGGATCAGGCATTGCTCCATCGCGATTAGTGACCGGATGTCCACGGGACGAAGCCAACGACAGATCACCACACTGGCCCGCCGCCAGCGGCATGTGATCACCGTGACCAATCCCAGCAGATCACATGACAGTTTTAAACAACGGATGGCTTCCTTTCATGGCATTCATTGCTTACAACTGTGCTGTGACTGGTCACAGTGATCACATGTACAGACTGGGCCAATCATAGCCCATTTGTAGCATGTGATCAGCTATGGCCAATCACAGCTGATCATACTTTAGATTGAACGCCCCTTGAGGGTCAGGGACTGATTTGACTGTACAATATATATATATATATATATATATATATATATATATATATATATTGCTGCGTAAATTAAAGGCGCTATGCAAGTACCTGAAATAAATAATAAACAATCACAACAAAAACTACTGGATGAATCGGTTTCATTTCAGTACAAATGCCTGCTTATAACCAATGAAATTCGTTGGTGTAAGTATGAGCAATCAATGTGTAAAAGGAAAAAAAATCCTGATCACTTGCCCAGAGTAGTACAATGTTACTATGGTAACAATGTATTGCTCTGGTCACATGAGTAGAAAAAAATAAATTAGAAAAAAAAAAAAAAAAAATGTTTTACATACTGTTGCCAGGCAGTGTCCCTGATCACCGCCTCACCGTTTGTACGACGCTGTACTGCACTGGTGATAGTATAGGCAAAAAAAAAAAAAAAAAAATTGTGACAAAAAAATGACAACTTAAACTTGCCATGCCTCTTACTAAATACCTCAGACTGTCTGAAAAGCGATTATTTCGGGGGCTTTTGTCCTGTCCTGACGTTTTAGGGCCTCAAGAAATGAGATCGGCCCTCAGTACACCAGGA